>NW_017971434.1:983827-1096539 GCF_001907595.1 Talaromyces atroroseus
GCGGGTAATCCTTTGTTCCGATGTGCATTAGTCTCGTAGTGACTAACCTGATCCATTGGCTGTGACGTTCTGATTCTCTGACAATCCCCTCCTCTGAAGGCTGGCGTCTCGACAGCTCAATAAATAGCTTGCGTTCCCCCGAAGTGTAGGTAACTAATCCTAACTCCCTAAATATTCCAAATGTGCGATCTTGTGGCTTCGCGCTAATCATATCTTCAAAGAAAATAATCTTAAAGAACTCTCTTCTTTCGCGTGTTGAACAATTTGGCGTTATTTGTTATTTTCCGTGTAACTGATGTGGTGACTTAGGAAAAACTTGCATCAAAGCGGAGTTCTCTAAATGTTGTAACAAGTGTATTCATGCAAATAATTGTCGTTGCGTCGACATGCCTATGTCTGAGGCGGCATGGAAGCGCCTTTCTGAAGCCCAGGAGTGTCTTCAAGAGGAAGAAGAGCAAGTCTTGGCTAAAATTCTTCGTTTGCGGAAACAGCAAAAATTATTAAAGAAATGGGCTGGTGAATTCCTCCAAAAGGATATAAAGGACGTCGAAGAGTTGGAAAGATTAGAGAAAGTGGAAGAAGAGGCGAAAGCAAAACAAGCGAAAGAGCAACAGGAAGCTGAAGGGCTTCTGGCTACTATTTTGCAAAGCGACGACCTCGTCCTCGGTACCAACTTCGATCCTTCTGTCTTTCTCGACCATACTTCTGTCTCTATTCCTGAATTTTCTCAGGGCAATTCAAGTGCCTAACAGGTTCCCATGTGTCTTCTTCAGGTCCATATCCCTTCCATCTCACAAGGTAGTAGATGTGTTCTTTTTCTAACTTGCGCTGCAGTATTCTTTCAACTTTGTATTCTTTGTCGTCTACTGCTTCATCTTCATTCATTGGGTTGGTTATTGGTTCCAATAATGAGATATAAAATACTAGATGTATTTGCATTCTTGCTGGTAGCTAGAGTTTGTAATTGTCATTGGCAAGTTTTTCTTTAATAGTGAACAGTCCAAATTTAACTACATCGAATTTATCACTTGATCTTGTGCTTTTGACGTTAAAACCTTTCAATCCTAGCGTTCATCATAGAAGGTAAACTCTCTCCCCCTTTTTGAGTGCTGGCGCGTTCTCGCGCTTCTTGTCGTAATATTTCTTCATTCTCATTTCTGCCTATTTAATATCTTTTGACAGGTTGCTATGCATCAATTGCATGTGCATTGCTTGGATGTTTGCTTCATTTGATGCTCCTTCTCGTTTAATGTTTTCCCAACTCATCCTTAGAATTCTTCCTAGGTTGACAAAATGCGGTACTTGTCCTATTGATGCGTTCATAGCATTATTCATTGCAAACTAAGCAATTGGTAACAATTCTACCCAATTATCTTGGTTCCAATCCAAGTAATGCCTTAGATATTGTTCAACTGCTTGAATCATTCGTTCAGTCTGGCCATCAGTCTGTTGATGATGTGCAGTTAATAGATTGTGTTCTATTCCACAATTTTTCGTAATTGTCTGCCAAAATTTAGACGTGAATAACTTGTCTCTATCAGATGTGATTTCACTTAATAATCCGAATATCGTGAACACTTCTCATAACATCAGTATTGCACATTATTATGCCGTTAAATTCTTTAGCGTTGGCTTTAGGATAACATATTTCATAAGCTTATCCACAATAACAATAGCTTCAGTGTACGTGATTCCTGAAATAGGATCTTTCAACTCTGATAAGCCTTGTATAAAATCCATTGTAATCTTCTGCCATGCTTTCGTTAGTGTTTCTAGAATCTGCATTTTTCCATAGGATCAGTGGTTGATTGGTTTATTGCGATTGCAACTATCGCATTTCTTAATGTAATCTTCAACC
This sequence comes from Talaromyces atroroseus, assembly GCF_001907595.1. Lineage (NCBI taxonomy): Eukaryota > Fungi > Ascomycota > Eurotiomycetes > Eurotiales > Trichocomaceae > Talaromyces > Talaromyces atroroseus. The sequence continues at coordinate 985,686 of NW_017971434.1, forward strand.
AATTTTCTCATTCTTGGGAAGTAATATGTTCGTTGTATCTTTTCCACTGTTCGGTTGATTCCATGATGTCCTTCGATTGGCAAGTCATGGTTCATTTGAATGACTTCTGTAATCATTAAAAATAGTACCAATATTGATCCTCTCCAAACGGCTAATCCATTCTTGATTACTGCTTCATCATTATGTAGTGCTGTCTGCAGTATTTTGTCATTCCTGGTAGCTTCTACCATCTTTTTATAAAAACCTTTGCTTTCTATCGTAATGGTTGTCGCTAATATTGCCTTGTCGTTGTAGCAGATTCCATCTTCGTCTTCCACTAGTATATTTGTTCATGGCTGTTGTATTCCAATTACATAATCTGCTCTTCTGCTTAACACATCAACAATAACGTTTTCTTTTCCTTTGATGTGCTCAATTCGAAACTTGAACCTCAATAGGTACTCTGACCATCTAACTTATCTGCCGGTAAGCTCTTTTGTTGTCGTGAAATACTTCAGATTATAGTGATCGCTTTTCACAACTATTTCTTCTTTAACTCCTTGCAAGTAGTGTCTCCATTGCTTAAATGCTTCAACTACTGCGAGTAGTTCTCTGTCGTGAACATCATAGTTCCTTTCTGCAGTAATAAATTGCCTGGAGTAGAAGGCAACAGATCTCAATTTTCCATCATCTCCTAATTGTTCCAAAACAATTCCTAATGCATATCCTGATGCATCTGGTCAAATCACATTCGGTTTTTCCAGATCATGAAGCATAAGAATTAGTGCTTCTCTGACTAATTCCTTGACTTTCTCAAATGCTTGCTGTTGTCGTTCTGTCCAATTGAATTCTTGATCTTTTCTTAATAATTCTGTGATTGGTCGTGTTGTTTCTGCATAATTCTTCAAGTATCTTCGGACGTATCCTGTTGCGCCTAGAAACTGCTGTATTTCGTTGACGTTTGTTGGGATAGRCCAGTCGAGTATTGCATCTTTCTTTTCTGGTTGAATCTTCAATCCTTCTGGCGTATAAACCATTCCTAAGTAATTGACGGTTGTAGTGTCGAACTCACACTTTTTGATCTTGAGCGTCAATCCTTCGTTCATAAGTGCTGTCATGACTAATCGTACGTGTTCCTCATGTTCGTCCGGGTTTTGTGAGTATACAATGATATCATCAAAGTAGACTGCAACAAATTTGTTCAAGTATTTCYATAGAAYRTGTGTCATGTATCGTGCAAATTGTGCCGGTAGGTTTTTCAAACCCATTGGTGCAACTACCCATTCAAACAGTCCTTTATCCRTAAGGAATGCTGTTTTCYAAATGTCATCTTCAGCCATTCGTAGGTTGTAATAACCCCATTGAATGTYAAAGACTGTCATGATCTTTGCTCCCTGCAAGAGATCTCTCTTCTRTTYCTGATGAGGYGCCTTGTTTGYRTYATCTACTRTTCCATTATTYAGTGCTCTRTAGTYGATAAYCATTYGTTTGGTYATATCTTTCTTGTTGACAAACATYRATYGTGCTGATGCTTTTCYGTGTCCTGGTCGTATATACATTGCTTCGTAAAACTTGTCGGTAAACTCATTCTCGAGTTCTAGTTCGTCTCTTGATTTGTGGTATTGCTTGACTGAGGGTGGCGTAAATCCTTCTTTTAGTTCGATTCATACTTCAAATTCTTTGTCGTGTGTTGGTAATCGCCATTCTTTTTTCACAAATAGTTCAATAAACTCATGGTATTTTTTAGGCAACTTTGCTAGTACTTCTGCAAGTTCCTTTTCGTATAATTCTTTCAGTTTCAGTTTTATCTTCTGCGTTCTTTCTGTAATTCTCATTTTTTCGACTGTTCATGCTTATCAGATCGTCCTAATCTCCTTCGTTCCGTTGCTCTTRATTCRTATTTCATTTTCATCACTCAAGTCTCTCTGACYRTTTTRTGGCTTTCCTRTGTTTCGTRCTTTATTTCCTTTRTTRATATATTYAATATCTTYAGCGAAYRTCACCTTCCRTTCCTGTTCTTTTGCCTTCYRTGCTGACCTTTCAGCTTCYGGTAGCRTACTRAGGATTTTCCCTRATTCCTYAYGTAGCTGTGYAATTTCTTCAATACTCTTTTTGATCATTCATGTATTCAGCTTTGTCTTATCAACGATCACTATTCCTTTTATCCAGTCGATTATCGGATTTTGTGTTCGTAACCATACCATTCCGAATACAGCATCATAATATTCTTTTAATACTGGTGCGATATCAAGCATAACTGTTGTGGTGTATTGTCCTGATTTCACAAYAAYATTYRGTGCCTGTCTCTTGTAGYCTTGACTGATTGTTTCTCYACTAATARAGATGATTGTTGCYTATTTGTTAGTCTGGGTTRTGGACAGTCCTGCTTTTTTCACAAATTTTTCTCTAATATAATTATAGGCTGCTCCTGAATCTAAYAAGATTCTTGYATCTTTTCTGTTGATCTTTGCTAGTATYAYCACTRTTTRACTGACTGCTTTYTGTTCTGTAGTTGTTGCAATAAGTTTGGTTGTGATCATGTGCCTTTCCTGGTATCTTTGTTGATATTTGAAATATTCTTTGACACTATGGTAATGCTGTTYGTGYGGTCCTTCTGCCTYGCATTYGGTGATTGTGATGTCRTYGTGATAGGGGTGTGCGGGTTCTTGATAGAYACACTGACATTCTATCCATTCCTGTGGACATTCGAGTCTTGATTCTTCAATCACTTCTGGGATTCTTGGAAACCATCCCTTTTGTTCTTTTTCYGCAAGATGCATTTCACATGATGAGTCGTAACACATTGTCCAATGTACTTCCTAATGCAAATTTCCTCCTAGTGCTGGATAGTGATGACAAGAGCAATTCCTCACATGTCCAGTCATTCCATTGCAAAAGCGTCGTCCTCGCTCGTGCGATATATGTTCGTACATGTTCGCTAGGGGTGCATGCATTCGTCCATGTCGTTGGCACACATGATATGTCCATTCTTTACAGTGTTTGCATTCTTCGATGTGATCTTTCCATTTCTTTTGAGACCTCTCCCAGCAAGTTGCGTTTGCCGACGTGCAACTACACCGGTCATTCTCTTGAGGCCAAGTAGCATCGTCCCATGCTTCTTTTGGTTTTTCCTCAACAGGGTTTTCGTCTGATTCTCGGTACAGGTCCTCATGAGTTATCGTCGTTGGCCCATCATCCTGCAACGTTGGTTGAGTATAAAGCGACTCTTCCAATGGGGATTTTGCTCGAGTATCTTCTATACCAAAGTCTTCTGCGTCAATTTCTTCTGAATCGGCGTCTTTACTGCATTCTTCTGATGAGTCTTTCGTATTTTCGAGGTGATGTACGAGAAATGCCTGGCCGATTGATTCTTCCCCCGAATCGTAAGGTTGGCGTCCCTTCCTTGTATCGGTGCTAACTCGTCTTGCTTATTCAACACTCCTTCTAAGGCTGAATCTCTTCTATCTTTTACCTTTCTTGCTTAGGTCGCTAAGCATTTCTTTTAGTTGTTCTGGAGCCTTCTGCTCTTTGGTTTGTTGTATCCATTCTGCTCAGATTCATTCATAGTTCATTATCCATTCTAATCATCGTTCTTCGTTTTCAACTGATTGCTTCAAATCTTTATCAGAATTGATCTCATCGTCAGCTATTTCGTCAGCTTCACTGTTATCAATTGAAACTAGTGGAATCATTGTTGCGACTTGCTCCTTTAAACCTAAAGTGGCCAGTTTCTGGTTCTTTTTTGGCTTTCGGCATTGATTCATAAAATAACCTGGTTTTCCACAATTAAAACAAGCTTTATTTTTTCTTAATTTATCTTTTTCTTCTTTAGACAAGGTTGCGTTCAGTTACATTATTATATCTTTATCCTTGTCTTTAGTTTATTTCTAATATAAGTTTACTTTATTCCTTCTGAATTCTCCCTTTTCCATTCATCGGATATAGATAGTTAAATCAATCTGGGATGCTGCTTCTATCATTGCTTAAAATATTTCAGGTTGTGGTGTCATCATTGAGATTTAATCTTTAACATTGTCTTTCAGTCCTTTATAAAACTGGTCTCTGAATCCTTGGTTGTTCCATGATAATCCTTCTAATGTCTGTAAGAATTTCAAAATATATTCTTTAACTGAGGTTTATTATTTAATATATTGTATCTTATTAACGGCTTTGATTTTCTCATTAATAGTTCCCCATAACTGGTTAAGTTTTTCTTTGTAGTACCAGTAACTAGAAAACATTGTGATTGTCTCAGGGTTTCTTTGTTCTTCATTGCCATTTGCGCGATACCAGTCGGTGATGTACGGAGCAAACCACTTCATAGCTTCTCCATCGAGAAAGCTTGATGCTACTAGTACTTTATCAGACTCACTCACAATTCATTCACTATTGTGCATAAAATAGAGTCGTATCTGAGCAAGGTATACCTTAAGGGTTCCACGTTCTCCCTTGAACAGAGTTACTGTTCCAATCTTGATTTCTCGAGGTGTTTAGCTTGTTTTTCCTTCATTATTAACCACTGCTCATTCCAGTTCTTCAATGCGTTGTAATAACGCTGCTATATCCCTATTATTAGTAGTCGTGGTATTCCCACTGCTAGTGTTAGTAGTTCGCGAGTTGGGACTCAGAGTTGCTGGAACTAGGGTTTGAGGTGCCATCGTTACTTATCCTTAAGACTTCTCTTTCAACTGAGGGTCTTGAATTGTCGGAAACTTCGGTTATTTACCGTCGAGTATAGCTAGGATAGCTATTAACGGGCGAAGTTAATAGGCTTCTGGTATACGAAAGTTGTAAAGAAACAAATGAAGTCTTAAAACAAGATAGAATATCCTGATCGATAGAAGATCGTATACTCAAGTTATCACAGTTAATTCAAGACGATAGAAGAAAACTAAATACATGGTAAATGAGCGTCCTTATATAGCTTTCCTCCATCATAGCCTTCATAGAAATCCTCTGATTCCTCTGATCCGTAGATCATAGCCATCATAGAAATCCTCTGATTCCTCTGATGCCCTAACCCTAAGGCTTCGCGGGTAATCCTTTGTTCCGGTGTGCATTAGTCCCGTAGTGACTAACCTGATCCATTGGCTGTGACGTTCTGATTCTCTGACATTTAGTTTGGCTAGTATTATTAAAAAGATTATTAGGATTATTATTAAAGATATCTGTATAATTATTATTATTAAATTTCTTAGAAGTATCTTGAGTATCGTAAAATACATTAATATTAATGGTTAAAGGCTTGAGTTTAATCTTTATATTACTATTATTATTATTATTATTATTATTATTATTATTATTATAGGATTCCTTAACTTTTATTTCTAAAATATAAGTTACTTTTTCTTTAATAGTTTTTATAGGGAATAGAAGTAATATATTATTTATATTATCCTTATCTATCTTGATGCTAATATATAAATAAATTATAAATTAATAACTCTTATTCTTTTTCTTTTTTATTACTTAAAAATACTTTATTAAAATAGATTTTAGATTTATTATAGCTTATATATTATTAGATAGAATAATAAGAGATTTTTAACTTTTTTGAAATTGCCTAGCTACTATAACTTCTTATATATCTAATATCTTATAGATATAGGACTATATATTAAAGTTTTTTATAAGCATCTTAATAAATTTATTTTTTATTTTAAAATAAATATTGATACTTAGATTAATTAGAATTGACATTATATAAGTCTAATTATAAAAGATTATTTGCTTCTTCTTTTTAAATACTTCCTGATATAGCTAGATTATTATAGAAAGTATATAAAAGGCTGGAATAGAAGTAGCTTAATTACTATATATAGGGCTGTTAGTATTAGATATAAGTGTATTTTATTATATTCTAAAAATAGTTTTTTAATAACTGTGATGAATAACTTGTTAATATTTTAATAGTAATTAATAAAATACTTAAAGGGTATATAATCTAGGTTTAAATAGATTACTTCTTAGAAAAGAGTCTTTTAAGAGATTAATTATAGGAGATAATAATATATTTATTTTAAAGATTGGGTTTACCTAGCTATAGAAATTACAAGCTGAATATTTTATATATATTATATACTTATAGCTTGAATTTTTAGTATAAAAAGTAGTCTATAATATTATTTAAAATAATTATAAATATAAAATAAGAAAGTAAATTAATAAGTTAGATATATAGAAATTTTATATTTAATAATATATACTAAATTTTTATTAGTAAGGTAGACTATTAAATAAGGAAGTAGTCTATTTTATTATAATATCTTATTTATTATTAACTAAAAACTAAGTTAATTAGAAATAATTAATTAAGTATTTAATTAACTAATTTTTATTAGTTAACTTATTAATTATTTATAATAGTAAATTATTTTAATAAAATTTCTTTTAAATAGTTATTCTTAATTAAATAAACATAATATTTTTATATGAGAAATAAAAAAGGATTTTTTATATTATATATAAGAGAAATAAAGAAGTAAAAAAGAGTTCTAGAATTCTTTTTATTTTCTTTTATCAAGACCTTAAGTTTATCTGTTTACTAATAGAGGTATTTCTATACTATTAATATAATTATTATAGAAGGTTTTAATTAATTTGCATTTATACTATTACATAACCTTTATATATTATAGAATTTAGACTGTAGTTCATGACAAAATATAAGTTATGTATAAAATTCATTTTGGCAAGGTTGTACGAATAGGCTGCCGTAAGAGGCTGACAAATCCACCCGCCCCGCTCCAACTATTGGCGCAACAACAACAACAGCAGCTACAACAGCTACCAAGTACTACAACACCTGCACTTCAAGGTATTATATATCAACATGGACACCGAGTTCTCCCTAAAAAGCACAACCCCGCGCGCCAGCAAGACAGAGCTCGTCATCGGCGGCGTGAAGGCGTACATCTACGGCCTCGAAGAAGCCAAGCAGCAAAAATACTCCGATGTGGCCGTGCTCTATCACGTACATGGACGCACACGAAACTACCTCACCAGCGAGGGGTTTGCGCACGAAGTTCTGGACCGGTATCGAAGGGATGGCGCACCGAAAAAGGCGGGTTTGATTGCGGTTGCTTTTGATGCGCGGAACCATGGGGAAAGGATGGTGAGTCTTGAGGCAAAGAAAGAAGCGATCGAATTTGAAGATCAGTGTACTGATACTTCGGCAGATAAGTGTCCAGGCAAACGATGGATGGGGAGAAGGGAACGAGACGCATGCGTAAATCCTCTCTTTATCAAATACCTGGCTGGTCATGAAAGAGCGCCAACTAAACTCCGTCCACAACAGACAAGACCTGGTCTCCATGGTCTCTGGCTCCGCGCAAGATGTCGAGCTTCTCATAGACTACCTGCCCGCATATCTGCCCGAGTTCCAGACCTTCTACAACATCATGTCTGGCATCTCACTAGGAGGACACACATCCTGGCGTCTAGCCACCTCGTCAATCGCGACAAAGGGCAAACTCCACGGCCTCGCTATCATAGTCGGCTGCCCCAATCTCTCGGCTATGCTTTTGTCCCGTCTGGGCGTGGACCTAGACGCGCTCGGTGTCTCTCTTGACCAGGTACGCACCGTGCCATATAGTGAGCTTTCTGCAAAGCTCAACAAGTCGCAACGCACGCGCTGGCCCCGCGCGCTCAGTGAGTTGTTTGCCGGGTTTGATCGCGAGACGGACGAGCGGTTTCCGCGGCATATTCCGACGTATATTCTGAACGGTAAATTGGATTCGCTGGTTCCTGACAAGTTCACGCAGCCTTGGGTGGCGAAGAGGCGTGCGGAGGGGTACGAGAACATCGACTATTTCGTGCAGGAGAATGCTGGCCATTCCTGCACAGACCAGATGGTGGAGAATATCGCGCAGTGGTTAGCTCGGTTATTCTCTAGAGACTGACTTACGGAGTATAGATAGTTAGCATACTGAATATCCCTGCTTACCCCCCTAGAAATTGAAAAGCCGGCAATTCACCGGGCTTAGGTAAAGATGCAAACGCTAACTACTCATCATTCCTCGTATGGCATACCGATATCATATATACAGCCGGTGGATATCTGCCTGCAATCACAACTTCCCAGCCTTCCTCTCCCTCGCGTCCTGTGCCAGGCGAATCTTCTTCAAGTCATTCGAGATAAAATTCCGAATATACTCTTGCAACCAATTAGGCAGCCCGCGAAGCAGACTAGCGCCACTGATTATCCCCGGGATTATGACCTGTCCACTGTTCCCGCTCAGGACGTGCTTGACAATAGCCTTGGAGACATCCTCGATTTCAAGAATGGGCTGTCTGATCTTCAAGCCCGAGTCGAGGATGGGCCGGATCATGTCTGTCTTGACCCAGATTGGGTGGATGACACTCATAATCCAAATCAACACAAACGCCAGAAGAAGAGGGAAGAGAAATAAAGGTCTTTTCATTCTTACCTAGTCCTGACTTTCTCCGCCTTATACCACAGGCGGATCTCCTGCGTCAACCCTTCATGAAAGGCAAGCGCACTGGCTTTACTGCCACTGTAATCAGTCATCTCGCCCAGTCCCAAGAAGCTGCCTGCACTCGCAACCGTCACTACATGGCCGTGATTGCGCTTCAGCATAGCCGGCAGGAATTCCTGCACCATCCACCAGTGGGAGATGGTGTTGACCTCAAACACTTTGCGCACGAGGGCCTCGGGTTTAGTCAGGATGGAACCTTCTTTGCCAATGCCCGCATTGTTGATGAGCACTGTTGGGTCGCCATGCTCCAGTCGGATTTGGATGCCCATGGCTTTGACGCTGGCGGTGGATGTGACGTCGCATTTGTAGACGTGGACGTTTGGTGCTGTTTCACTTAGCCATTGACCCTTGGTGAACTCTTGTGAAGGGGGTTGGAGGGAGCATACGCACGCAAAGGATCCGTCGGGTCTAGCACATCAGCAACACACACTTTGATCCCCCTGCTGGCGAGGTCGCGAGCAACGCTTTTGCCGATGCCGCTGCATCCGCCTGTCAGGAGGACAATTTCCCGTGTCCAGTCGTATGTATCAGAGGTCCAGTTGTTCAGGACAAGGCCTGACAGGATACGGTTGAACTGGGTGACGAGCATGTATGCGAAGACGACGGCGACGAGATTGCGCGTCGTGGACGATGCGAGCAGTGCCTGGATGGGCAGAGGCAGCTTACAGAGAGCCTTGACGGCGAGGCTTTGCACCGAGTCCATGGCCAAGAACTATGCACTAGGTATGTATTGCGCGTAGTAATGCTGTCTCAAGGTTGAAAAGAGAGGAGTATTAGGCCTTGGGGACTGAATGCCATATTTATTTATCGAGGATCCGAATAAGGAACCGCCCGAACATGATTGGGAACAAAAAAACCTCGGTATCTGCACAAAGCAACCTCAAACATCGCGCAAGATCAGTTTCTGGGGTGACGATCTGCCAGATCGACACGATGCTAAAGTATCTAGCTCATCAGACTGCGAACGCGTTGGGGACTGACTGGGTATGAGGCGAGCCGAGGTTAACACGTGCTTACATAGTCCACTAGATCCATGGATATTCCAACAGAAACGAGATTCATGGAGTATGGAGTATTCCTGATTCTCCTTACAGAGGTGGCATTGACAAGATACTGAACAACAAATGATATATTAATGATATTTTATAATATAGTGTATCCAATTACCGGACAACATAACCCCCGTCAATCACAATATCCGCTCCCGTCGTATACGAGCTGGCATCACTGATCAAATACACATACGCGCCCTTTAGCTCCTTCGCATTCCCATTGCGGCCCAACGGAATCATCGAATTCCACAAGTCCTGCGTCTCCTGCGGCACAAAGTCTGACAGCCCTGTATCAATGTAACCCGGCGAAATCGAGTTCACGCGCGCAAAGTCGCGCCACTCGTTCGCCAGCGAGTGCGCCATGTGAATACACCCGGCCTTGGCCACATTGTACGAGGTCTGCTCCTGCGGGTAATTGGCAATATGGCCCGACATACTCGACGTGATGACGAAGCTGCCGGTGCCGCGCTCCTTGAAGTGTTTACCCACGGCCTTTGCGCAGTGGAATGTGCCCGTCAGATCGGTCTGGATGACTTCCTGCCAGTCCTGGACGGAGCCATCGAGGATGCCGGAGTTGGCGGTTCGGCCGGCGTTGGCAATGAAGCCGTCGATCTTGCCAAAGTCTGCGATCACGTCGGCAACGAGCTTCTCGACGTCCTCCCAGGCGCCAATGTTGCATTTGTAGGCTTTGGCCTTGACGCCGTATTTCTCGGCGAGTTCTTTGGCGTTCTTCTCGCCGCCTTCGGGTCGCGATGAGTATGTGACGGCGACGTCGGCGCCCATCTCGGCGCAGCCGCGCGCTGCTTCAATGCCCATGCCGCGTGGGCCTGAGGCGCCGGTGACAACGACCACTTTGCCCTTGAGGCTGAAGAGGTCGGCGAGGGAGTCGGCGGTGGGGACGTTGACGGGCATGTTGTATTGTTGTATATCAGGAGGATGGTGGTTGGTGGTGGTTGGTGGTGGTTGGTGAGTGGCAATTAGGTAGTGGTCAGAGAATTGATGTACTATTGTTGAACGACCACGGCGAGGACGAGGTATAAATAAGCAGGAAACCGCCGCCAGCTTGGTTCTCGTCATTGCGCAAGAGAGTGAGCGACCTTGGAAGGCAGTCAAGTCATTTACGAGCCGATGATGTCAGCGACTCCACGGAAGTACGGAAAGACGGCAATATCCCCCACCGCTCGGTGAGCCCGAGCGTATAGTTATACTCTTCTATGATCGAGCATAGAGAGATAAAGAATAGAAGACCGAGGGAATAGAACACGATGGAATAAAGAGCATGTGCATCTTGTTGGCCAAATCAAAAACCCCGTCCCAGATAGTAAATACACACAGAACCAACGCCGAATCCAAGAAAGCTTCCTTCCTCCTTTTCTGAGGATGAGCGACTGACATGAAGGTAAGGGGAATCGGACAAAGAAGAACTAGAAAGAGAGAGAGAGAGAGAGAGAGAGAGAGAGAGAGAGAGAGCTAATACCGTCGGCCCCTGTTTTCTATCACCGGCGTCATTCGGCCTCCCCGTCCGTATCGGCCATCCCCGCGACCTCGGGAAAGCTCAAAGTCAGGGTTCGCGTCTAAAACAACGTCCTGCACGCGCGGTCCGCGATTGGCTGCGGCTGGGCCTGAAGCTGGTGCTGCAGCTGGCCCTTGCCAGTTAGGATTGATGGGTCGCTCTGAAATTGACGTAAAATGGCTTCCTTGGCTTATATCGCTAATAGCTGGTGAGTAAGGTCCGTTTCCCGCATTTTCCCCGGGGATCTTCAATGATGCTGGTGGCTCTATCTCACCATTTGGTCTTCCGGCTAGGAGTGCCGATGGCATTGGAGAAGCAGTATCGTCGGCGAACCGAGGATCGACGTCTTCAAAGTACTGGTCCCCGGACGGCTCGCGCGTGTGCTGCGGGCTGCTGCTGGTCATGCCACGCTCGTCCACGCGGCCCATGCGTCCTTGGGCAGCCCAACCCGAGCGGGGGGGGGCATAAGGCCTGCACCCGCATTAGTCTCCATCACTATATGGCCATCTAGTTTTGGCAAAAGTTATGAAAACTCACTCATTGCTGTAAACACTAGTTGGACTAGGAATAGACTCATTATTGGAAAACCGATTGGGTTGGGCTAGATCTTCCCCATTTCGAACTCGTAGATTCGGCTCGCTGGATTGAGGCATCATCTCAATTGCATAACTGGGATCATTCAATTCGGGAAGATTAGGCTGTGAAGCAGACGGGTTTCGCATATGGCTGGGAGGATAGGGCCGCGAGTAGTTGTTGGAATTGCTACGACTTGGCCCATAGCCTCCGCCTGACCCATCAGAAGGTCGACGGCCCATCGCTGCATAGTGGTCATATCCATCGCGGCGCGGGGGGTACCCAGGTGGAGGACCCCGGCCTCGAGGCATTCCACCAGGAGGGGGACCACCACGCATCCCGCGCACTGAACCGCCTCTTCCATTTGGTGGAGGTCCCCGTCCACGACTGCCATACGGCATCGGTCCCGGCCCTCCCCGTCCATATCCGCCTCGAGGCGGGTAGCCTCGGCCTCGTGGAGGCTGTCCCGGAGGTCCGTATCCCTGAGGCGGACCTCTTTGGGAGCCCAAACTACCATCGGAATACTGGCTTTGCAACATTCGCTCGGTAGAATTCGACCTTATCATGCCTGCTCCTCCTCCTCCTCCTTCAGACGTACCAGACGCTGCAGGCGGGATTGGGTTCCCATACTCGTCACGCGGACCGTGATATCCTGGACGTACAGGTCGAATTGAATGGTCATAAAACGCGGCACTCTCTTCCGCCGTAGAAAACCCGTGATTCCCAGAGTCTGCCAAAGTGTGCGATCCATCATCTGTCGCGCGACTCGAATTGTAGGTCGTAAAAGTAGGCGCAGAGTCCGCATTCGAATTGGAGCTGATCAGAGGAGTCTTGAGATCTGAACTGAGAGGAGGGGGGGACTCCGCTTTGGCAAGACCCGCTGCAGCAGCTTCTGCGTCTTGTCGGGCGTAATAGTTCTCGCCGTTCATCTCCGCATTTTCAGATACAAGCTTCCTTCGCGCCTTGCGACTGACCAGCGTTCGCCGCATGGCACATGTAACAACTCCGCAGGCAACGAGAAGAATCGTTGCGGCAAGCACTATCCATCCTCCCCATTTTAGATGCGGCACGAAAAGAAGGATATCCACCAAGAATGCCAATAGAGTCACGAGAACTGTCGGTAAGAGCAGAATCAACAGCGCCAGCAGATACCGAGGGGAGTGTGATGGTGAATGGAAGTGAGAGGCTACGGCCATGATCAAACAGACCAGAACCAAGAAAGCAGCCACCGGATGGACAATCAGGATGGCTGAGAGATAGTTGCGGGCGCTGGACGAGAGATTAAAATCACTGCTTTCGCTGGCGCCAAAGATATTTTCTTCGTAGCGACCAAGAATTAGCCACCAACCCCGAGTTATACACGCATATGATGTTTATATCCGACGTACCTGTGTCATAGCCCACGCGAGCTACACTGCATGTCGACCCCCTGCAATACCCAAAAACGCCAAAGTCTACATTCTGATAAGTTGCGAGGGGAATCGCTCTGATGACAGGCGTCGAGAGAGTGGAGAGCAGCAGTAGCACAAACGAGATGAACAGTAGCACTGAGAGAGGGGTTGCGGGTTTCAGCAACATGACTACGGCCAGGAATCCGAAGCGATGATGATCTCAGATGATCGAGTAGACGGCAAACCGGGAAGCGACGAGCACAGTTAGGTGATCATGGAGATGGCGGGCGACATTGAACTTGAGCGAATCTGTCGGTTAATTCTCGTCTAGATTTCACCAGCAATGCTGCCAGCGTACAGCACCCCCGCAGTCTGCGCGCACTCTGGCAGCGGCGTTGGAAGGGGATGGAATGTGGTGTATTTATTGTATTCGATTGGCAAGCGGCGACAATGTGAGGGGACGAGAAGAGCGAGCGAATGGACTAGACGAACGAGCGACGGGACAGGGGTCGGGCAATGAGCGAGAGAGGAATGATTTTTTATGGCAAGGCTCGGTCGCAGTTCGATATCGTTCAAACACAAGCGATGGATTGATCAGAGCAAGCAAGCGATGCGATGTGCAATATGATCCTTTGGACTTAGCCAGACACTAAAGGCGGAATGGAATGCACACGGGCCCGCCGCCACTCGCCAACCAGCGGCCCTTTTGGGGTCTCCCCGAAGATATGCCGTTCTTTCTTTCTTTCTTTCTTTCTTTTTCGTCGTCTTCTTTTTCAGCAGCAAACACTTACAGTCATATGCGATGAGCGCACCGTCTTATGTGAGAGTGTACATACCCCGGCAATATACTGTACAGTCGGTCTACAGTTGAAGCGAAGCACCGGTATATTGCTATCTTCACAGACAGACAACGCCCCACTGCAAGCGGCCTAGCAAATTAATTAGCCATGGTCCTTGGATGATGGCGCACTGTGCCACTACGCACCACGCTATCTTCTCCAGAACCGTTATCTTCGCTCTCCTTGCAGTGGCAACTTGAACGATGTGTCGGCGTTGCATCCCTTGTCCCGTGTCCATTGTCCAATGCCCGTCTATGCGAAAAGAATGCGGTGTCACGACAGAGTGCCTTGCAGCTTTCTATCAGAATGGCGCAAGACGTAGACTTTAGGCCTAACCAAGGCTTAGATAGCATCCATCATTTCCACCACGTTGCAATTCCCCACACGTGGAGCCTCGAGATGTCTCGCAACGCTTAGCTTTGGCCTAGCCGTAGAGGTTTGATAACACAATCTGGAGAACGGAGCAGCGTCATACCCCTGATTCTTGCAGCCGCGTAATCTCGACTTGCAAGATGCGCGACATTGTAGGGATCCTGTAGATGGAATGGCGAGCGAGGAGGGTTGCAAGAATAATGCGGAGGGGAGTGGAAGTGTCCAAGGCTGCTTCGTTGGGTGTGCTCCTGCCCTGTCTGTATGTATGTACCTTAGGTAGTGCCTTCCTTCCTCAGCTTACTACGGCATCTGTTCACGTGCACCAAAAGAATAATTCCATCGTCATTTCCTCACTGTCCTAATGCCATATCACACTGCTATAACATCGATTAATTTCACACCGTCTCGTAGTAGATTTGACTACATCGTTCGTGCAAACAATTATGACGTCGTGCCCAGGCAAGGTTTTATCCAGGGAAATGCCAGACGATTCTCGACGCTGACGACATATAGACAGACGCATTCAATTCAATCTAGTTTCAGCCACTTCAGAATCTGTCTACGCTCGCCATGGGTCTCCATCTTTCGCGCTGGAGAATTTGCTACGCATCCCGCGGGTCTGTCGAATATTTATTTCATCGGAGTTTTGTGCATAAAGTACCTTGGCTATGAATGACCCTGGGTTTGACCCCGTCATCGCCGAAACGGCGAATGAACTCGAAACCAGAACACGGAGCGGGTCCAAGAAACCAGATGGGAGAGAATCCGACGCATACATACATTGGGCATCCGCGGACAGACAGCTGGACCAGTTTCTGCAGCCCGCAACATGGTGGTATGCCAGCACTGAGATTCCGCTGATAGCGGCAACCTTTGGTCCCATGGCCAATGCCTTCAGCGTATGCTCCCTCGCACAAAAATGGACGGAGGTCGTTACCTCTGGGGAAGCCCCTTATGCTGGAAAGGATCTCGCCGACCCGGCTTGGGAGATAGCTATTAACGCCGTCTCGCTTGCTGCAGCGCTCTTTTCCAATCTGTGCTTGTTGCTGACCATGGCGCAAAAATTTTCTTTCGACATTGCGCTCCCTATCGTCATTCTCGGTTGGTATACGGCTTCAGTGCTACTGATTGTCATCCTCTCCATCGCTGCTCATCAGGTGCAGTCGCCAGGGAATGCAAGCCTGGGAATGCAGATGACAGAAGCGTATTACTATGGATGTATTGCTGCTGGTCTTTACTTCATCCTTGCCAATCTCTTGATAATCACAGCGTACGGAGCTGTGAAAGGCCATTATAGTCGAAAGTTTGACCTCAGCCAGAGCCAGAGGACTCTGATGATACAAACTGTCGGTTTCTTGGTTTATATACTTGCAGGATCGGCCGTATACTCACATATTGAAGGCTGGACTTTCTGCGACGCAGTGTGGTGGTCAGATTTTACAATACTTACTATCGGTATCGGCTATCCTGCTCCAACCACACATCTGGGCCGCGGCCTTTTGTTTCCGTATGCATTCGGCGGTGTTATGATAATTGGTATTGTGATTGGGTCTATCAGATCCCTTGTCTTAGAACGAGGGAAGAACAAAATGAGGAGTAGACTGCTTGAAAAGACCCGCAGCGCATTTACTCAAGTAATGGTCCAGTCAGAAGACCCCCGCAGCAGCAGTGGCTCTGGTGTGCTCAGACTCCTTCCAGTCCTTGGAGGCGATACGGAGCTAAACCGTGAGGAACTTGCAAAACAAGAGTTCTATGCAATGCGCAAAGTAAGGCAACTTGCTCATATGGACCATCGTTGGTTGTCTCTATTCACTTCCGGGGTGGCTGTCGGGATTCTATGGTTCATTGGAGCTGTCATCTTTGAGTATGCAGAGTCCACCCAGCAGTGGTCTTATTTCGAGTCGTTGTACTATACATTTACTAGTCTGCTAACAATCGGCTACGGTGACATATATAATATCTCAAATTGGGGACGAGCATTCTTCGTATTTTGGTCTCTACTTGCCGTGCCGGCTATGACGATTTTCATCTCGAATCTAGGCGACACTTTCATTCGCCAATTCCGAGACTTTGCAAACTTGATTGGTGAACTGACGCTATTACCTAGAGACATGGGATACCGTGAGCGCTTTAGACAAGTTTTCCATGCCGAACTATGGCCTTTCACTCTAAGTAGCCTTAAGTCTACATCCAAGAGGGGAAACATCAATGAAGGTTTTAGCACACCGATTGCACGAGGTGAAGAAGCGCTTGAGGATGAACAGCTCAGGGAAGAACAAGGGGCAGGGAAACGCGGAGATGTGGTTTGCGAGAATATTTACCTTCACCAATATCTTCTAATGAAAGAGCTACGAGAAATGGTCAAATGGATGAACACAACTCCTGCGAAAGAATTCGATTATGATGAATGGGTTTACTTTTTGAAACTTTTGGGAGAAGACAAAGCTGTCGAAAATGTTACTTCCGAGGGCCATGCCAACGGCGGAAATAACAGACCTAAATGGAGCTGGATCAGCCATCGAAGTCCACTCCTGGGTGACAAGCCAGAAGCTGAGTGGCTACTCGAAGCATTTGCGGATAAGCTCGAGCGAGAACTGCGTCAACTTAGCGATAAGTATCGCGAAAGGGGTAGAAACAACAAAGAATGAAAATTTATATTACGTGGATTTGCCTGTTGTTATACAAATAGAATAATCCGATAATGGACAAAGGCATTGTCAACCCATCTCCTCCATGAATCTATCCTGAGTAGTCATCTTGGTCTGGCCATAGAGAAAACATGAGATAAAAGCCTGCACGATGGAATCATATCTCTGAGGCCAACCTTGACTCACTATGTCTTATATGAGTACTCATGGCGCAATACTCATGCAGTCAAAAATGTTTCTTTCTTGTACTGTCTATCTTTCTGATTGCTACTTTCTCTATTTTTTTCTTATTTTTTTTTTTTTACACTTTCTGTATTATGTTAAGGGTTCATACTAGACTTCCCTAACCTATCTCATGTAATCGGTTTTCGAAAAAGATGACACATATCTAACAGCGAACCCTCATGGCTTGATTGACTCAACTTACGAGCGGACAGTACGACTCACGATGAAAACGATGACTATGGATATTAAGGCCTCTTCTCCTTTTCCTTCGCAACGTTTCAACAACTCAGCTCGAAAGAGAACACAACATCATATCCACCTTTTGTTTAAACTTCTGCTTTTTCTGGGCATAGCAGCGCTTAATCGCTTGGGAATAACAACCGCTGGATTGGGCGTGGGCGTCCTTGGAGATCTTGTCTTGATTAGTACGGTTGTTCAGGTCACAAAAACACTTCCCCCGGGAGTTCCAGCACCAACACTGACTGAAGGAGACGCGGCAGACCCTACTGGATCACCTTCAAGTGAACAGCAACAACAACAACAACAACATCAGGCCGAGCCTCCTCAACAGACAGCACCGGGTGTTACTAGCGCGGAAGCTGAAGCAATTGCTACCGCTGCTTCAGAAAGCAACAGTCTTTCTTCTTTCCATTCCACTTTTAGCACTGCTGCTGCTACTACTCTGTCAGGTACAGCCACAGCAACGGCGACAACCGCCGCGATTCAGGGATCCGACTCATCAAAAGCCCTAGGCCTGCACAAGCTTCCTACTTACGCGATTGTGGCCATAGCTTGCTCTGCAATAGCCTTTATTGCAATTCTCGCGATAACATTTCTCTGCCTTGTAAGACGACGACGACGATCACGCAACGCAGATATGGCTGGGTTAAAAAGAAGGGGCGCTATCAAGAAGGGTGACGGCTCCAGTGATCTGGACTCTCTGAGAGGAAGGAGTTTTGGTAGGCCTAAGAGCTTTTCTTATGCTGAGAAACGCGATATACCTTCTCGGCCGTCGCCTGGCAGCGAACAAGTGCGATTTTCAATGGGTGCTCCGGCCCAGGTTTGGCCTTCAGATCCTACTAGAAGAGGATCGCTTAAACCTGGCCTCTATCAGCAGTCTGGGAACCAAGGTCGTGGGTTGCCACGAACCGAGATACCGAGGAACCTGGAGAGTGTCATGACGCCTGTGGAAAGAGGAATCGGGCCCTTGCAAATTGAAAAGGTTAGGTTTCCTGGTACCCCCATGGAAAGCGACGAAAAAGTCCATGAGTTCCTCAATGGGGACATCACATCCAATGATTCCTCTTCGATTTATTCAAAGTCAGTGGGAGGCAGATACTCTGCGATATCTACTATAACCAACCTTGAAAAGACAGTACAAGGAAGCAAACGCTTGACAAGAGATGATGCTGCTAAAATCGTCCTTGAGAAGACAGTACAAGATATTAAACGCTCGACAAGGATTGAGGATTATGGAACAGTGCAAAAGGGGAAAAAGAAGTCGGTCACGATCGTTACTCCTGAATATCACTCCCAGCATAACTGGCTCAAGGCTGAATATTGCTCCCAGGATGATAGACTCACTCCTGAAGATTACTCCCGGAATGGTTGGCTCTAGATGTTGACTTTCTGTTCGTCAACTTTTGTTCAAAGTGGGCGGTCGTTATGGGAAATAGGGTCACAAAAGCTGAGATGTTGTGTCCGACGACACTATTTTGAGTGACTCATTTTCATTCATTCATCTATCTATTCTTACTTTTTACTTACGATGGCGGTTCTCTGGTATAATCTCAATCAGCATAGCTTGCTTTACTTTATATACCTCTGCTGGCCGCTTCGGTTTTAGCTACTGTTTTCTTTTCTTGTCCATGTCTGTTAGATATTGTTCGCCCCTTGATATAATAATTAATCAAATACCTATACTTTACATAACTTGGGAATGTTTATAATCCGACTAACACATGCTGTAAGTTGTAATTGACAACCTTATGGATGATGCCCATGCATGGCACCGCAGCTATGATGTGGCGGGGTGTTACTGATCAGCCAGTCAAACATAATCAAGCTGATATACATATATCCAAGGTATCGTCTATCTATCGCGTACATAATGGACACTGGTTTATCGTGATTCAAGAATAAGAAGGTGAACAGATCCGGAATCCGTTGTTAGGGCTAGGGCTAGGGCTAAGCGGGAAGAATGTGCCCCTTTTTTTTTTGTAATCTACCGTCGGAAAATCGTGAATATTTCCGAGTGAGAGACTTCAAGAAAGGAATAGCCCGGTGTTTATATTTGCTTTTTCCAATTTTCAGACAAAGAAATGAGTCGGGCACTAATGGAGACTAATTTTGCGATACGTGCAATACGACCTACACTACTATGTGCGGTGCCATCATGATTCATGCTGAAGGACCGAGAGTGACTGCCTGATTGAATCTAGTCTTCCACGAGAGTATTCTCGCTGCATTAGATTTCAGGCTAGCATAGTTAGATCGAAAAAGGGTCCAGGGGTCTACGCGGATTGATCCAATGATGGCTCTAGGTCTAGAAATTAGCGGGCAAACTAGATTCTACTGAACCAGACTACGGAGTAAAGGGCGTATGAATACCAACTTAGCCTATGCATTAGTATTGATTGCACCCCCGATCCTGGCCACACACGAACGCCCGGTTGTTGCTGATGATTTTGCGTTTGCATGCTGGTGAACGCCGTGCAAGTAAAGGCCAGAGACGGTAGTCGTGGGTGAAGCTGGTTTTCAGCGGCAGCTCACGAGTCATACGAGGAGGAGAAATAGTGACAGAATGGCCAGCGCGACAGTTGCGACTGCAACTACAACTATATTAGTTACAGCTACAGCTACATCTTCGAATTCGGTTTCAGCAACTGCGTCGATAATCTCGCCAACAACAACAATCACCGAAGCATCAACACCAGAATACCTTCTCGGCCCACTGACTACACAGTTCACCGCGCCCATTCAGTGCAGTCAGGCATATTGGCTGTCCAACAGTGCACAGTATCATGACCCCTATCTAGGTCAAACCTGTGCAAGTGTTGATGGACAAATCACCTACATCCAGGACAACAACTGTCTCCCTCCAGTAACCAAATCCGAGATCATCGCAAGCTTGGTCGGCGCCTCGTCAGTTTTGAGCACCAGCTATGATTATATTGGCTACTACTCCCCGGGCATTTCATGTCCCGCTGGATATGCGACAGCCTGTGCGGCGCAGGCAGGGTCGAATGGAGTTCAGTCTACGTTGTCCGGCTTTGAAAGCTTCGGCTTTGTACACACACCGAGTGCTTATGAGACGGCGATGGGGTGTTGTCCAACGTAGGATATGGCTTCCTCTAGTTCTTCTCTTTACAAGATAAGGCTAACCGATAGATGATGGGAAGGGGATACGGATGCGTATACCTTGCGTCTACTCAGTTGTGTCAGCAAGTAATCCCTGCCACCACGCAGCAGCTCCTGATCACCTGTGTAAATGTCACAAACAGTGCTTCATCGTCATCAACACTGTTGCCTCTCCCCACGATCTTCACCGCGTCGACCACGCTTCGTTCAACAGTTATTACAGAAATGTTCAACTTCACAACCCTATCCATGATTGCAACCATGGTCCAGCTCAAATTCCAGGCGACCGATCTTCCCTCCGCTTCTTCTTCATCGTCGTCATCGTCATCGTCATTATCCACTGCAACAGGCACATCTTCAGGCAGTCAAAATCACAAAACAACAACAATTGCTGTCGCCGTCGTCATCCCGTGTGTAGCGGTACTCATTGCAGCAGGGCTGGCATGGCTCTGGTATCGACGAAGGGCTAAGAAACGGTATCAAGCCGCACAGTCAACCGAACCCTCGAACCCGTATTATCGCGCAAGCAATGTACCCACCGAAATCGCGGGGGACTCATCTCGGTTTGAGATGGACGGCACGATAGCCCATGAGATGGCTGGTACAGAGCCGAAGAAGGCGCCGCATGAGATGTATGCCGGTGATGAGATACCGCGGTATCGTGATGATGGCAGTAATGATGATCCCAAAGAGGCAGCGCATGATAATGTACATAGGACAGAGATATCCGCGTAATAACATACTAGAACTACTAGATATACTTAATCACGATGAAAGCCTGCATTAACCATTCAATGAGTCGCATTTCTAGCTAAGGATTACTCTTCGACTGCTCAAATCTTGTTCTACCATTTTATTCTCCAATTCCACCCTTTCACTCTAACCCTAACCCACAGCAGAGCGAGGAAAGCAGCTGCATAGCTGAGCCCCGCGAAAAGCGCAACTCCCCAATACCTCTCTCTCCCTGCAGCGTGCACTGCATTGAGCAAACTGCCAGCAATAGGGATACTCGCCAGCACGCCAAACGCCACGACTGTATAGGAACTGGCATAATACCTCCCATAGTCTTTCGTCTCGCACAGCTGGCCCAGACAGATCGGCGTCAGGCTAACATTTGACCCGCTACAGAACCCGAATAGCAATATAAACGCCATCAGGAGTGCGTAGCTGTTGGGCTTTAAATCTGGCACGACAATATCGACTAACCAGAAACACAGAACAGACACCATGCAGAGCAACAGCGAGATAATCATGGTATTATACCGCCCAAACCGATCTGCCAGGTCACCCGCCACATACCGACCAATGCACGAAGCAGCATTTAGAATAGCAAGAAGCTGATACGCAAACGCCGCCGAGCCCGACAAGACCTCCTCATGCGACAACTGCTGTCGGTCGATGTAGTAACTCGGTATATACGTAATAGGTATAAAGTACGCCAGATCAATCAACAGGACGGCCAGGGTAGTAACAGCCATTGCCCCGGTTCCATCCACAAATATCCTAGGATCCGGCAATGCATCTCGCCAATTGGGAGTAGCCCTAGCCCCGATGTCAGACACAGGCCGTAGCAGTAGTGGTAGTCGACTTCGGCAAAATGCCACGCTGACAGCACAGAGCACGAGCAGGACAAACCCGAGAATGCGGATGGACCATCCCCAGCCCACCTGGGGCAGAAGCGATTGGATCATAAGTGGGAAGAGAACGCCGCCGAATCCGCTGCCTATGAATGCTATGCCGCTGGCAAGACCGCGGCGTTTCAGGAACCAGTGCGCTACGCATCCCATGGATGGGGTGATGATGAGCGATGAGCCGATGCCGGTTAGGACAGAGAAGGACAGGACGATCTGGTAGTATTCTATGCAATCCTGTTAGTCTGCATGTAATGCAGCGGCCCTTTAGCATGGCCTTGCTTACTTGTACAGACGCTGAGAGCGAACATGCCAACAAGCGTACAAACCGAGCCTGCGACAATGAGTGCACGCGGCCCCATCGCATCAAAGGTCGGTCCAATCTGCACGCCGCAGATCCAGGTTACGAATGCGTAGATTGAGAACATCCAGCCGAGGGTAGACGAGCCGTCTTCTGGTAAGAGCACCTTTGAGATGACAACCTCGAATACGCCGGTTGTGTTGTAGATGCCCAGCGAGGCGGTTAGGCCACACCATGCGCCTAACACGACCAGCCAGGCGTCTCGGCCGCCTTCGGGATAGGAAGCTGTGCATCTAGTGTCAAGGCTTTGGGTCTCTAAGTCGGTGGTTGCGAGTTGAGAAGAGTCTGGAGAGTGTTTGCTCTCGGCGGACATTTTGCTACTATTTGCCGTAGACGGTGCCTACAGGAAAGAGTATGGATTCTCTAGCGTGCGATACAATCCAAGAGAGAAGCAATCAACCCTTTCAATTAGGTTGAATGATATCTTCCTTGCACACTTCAATCTCAGTACAGCTATGAACCAAGCTGTGTACTCAAAGTGGCCAATCATAGGCCACCGCTGTCCGATGGAGCTTTTCGCTTATGTGCCTGAGTATCAGAGAAGATGACCCTGATATCACCATTATGCGGAATAATGATACGTTATATTATGTTCAAGTGTGGTGATTGGATATTCACCTGTTCTAATGCTGTCTAGATATCTCTACCACTGTACGGGTGTAGGTGTAGGGTTCAGAATTTAGCCCTAATGAATGGTTCCAGGTTTGATCCACATATCACTCACTTACAGCCAGCTGAGTCGCACATAGATTATACATTATGTACCTAGGTACCTAGATATTAAAGCAGCAAAGTGCAAGTTGCTCATTTGAACATATATATATATATATATATATATATATATATATTATAAGAATTATATCAAACGGCGCACTCAATCACTCTATCATTCACAAACTCTTCAGCCCAGAACCACTCATCAAAATCAAAATTCAAGTCCAGCGCCTCTTCACCATTCTGCATACCAGAAGTCTCTACTAGGCCTCCATCTAGAATCTGAGGCGCTAGAGCGGGATTTCGGGCTGATTTAGGAGTATCATGAAAAGATCGATCCAACGCATTTCCACTCTTGCCTACCTCTGTTTCTCCTCCCTCCTCTCTCTCAAACTCCATCATATACGTCCCAATCGTAACCCCCATCCTCTTCTTGAACACGCGGCAAAGATAACTCGGCGTAACCCCGACTTCGTGAGCCAAGTCCTTCAAGCTGCGCTTCATCATCGTCAATTCATCATTCCCTCTGTTATTGTTATTGTTATCATCATAAGAGTCTCTCTCGACCCGCACAAGCGCTATAACCCGTGAAACAATCTCCTCCGCAACCCCGACAAAGCCCGCGTTGTCAGGTCGACAGCGCTTGCAGGGCCGAAAGCCGTCGCGGCGCGCTTGCTCTTGTGTGTCATAGAAGACGACATTGGCTCGTCGAGCGAGGCGCGCAGGACACGTGGGGCGGCAGTATATTTTTGTGGACTTGACGCCATAGAGAAAAGAGGAGTGAGATGATGGATCGCGATGGGTGAGGGCCAACCAGCGGGAGTGCGGGGTTTGGAATAGCTGATTGCGGCCGGTTAAGGGGTTTGTATGCATGTTGTAGAGATATCTCTTGTTTGGGTCGGGGGGGGGTAGGAGGAGAAACAGAGCAATTATTGGTTTCGTAGTGCGATTATATAGCTAGGTAAGTTGATGATGTGAAGAAGCTCCATGAGGAAGTCTGGTCGAGGACGGTCTGCTTACGTCAGTCCTTACTATCCACTTAGAAGATTTACTACTACCTATTGGTATATTCGGATATATCGATCAAAATACTCAAGACAGATTGTATGTTCGCTCCCTTTCAAGTCAGACGGTCCAGCCATCTAACAGATATTATGACGGGAGGAATATCTATATATTCCACGTCTAAGAAGTAACAAGCTTGCAGACATCCATCCCATTCCAACGCATATCCCAGGCAAATAAAAAGGGAGAAGAATGAAGAGAAAAGAAATATAAAAAGGTAAGTTGGGCAAAGGTGTGAATGCAATAAAATAGAATCGAAGAATAGAAGTGTAGAAGGGTGAAGGAAGAAAAGGAAGCAAGGGGAAAGGACAGACTTTCCTTCCTCGATCGATCGATATGATAAGAAGAAAATAGAGTCATTGTCATGGGGGTCATGGAGGGAGGAGGAAACAAAAGAAATAGCGGTATTAGAGTACATATCGGTAAAGACGCACATGATATCTACAAGCGATGGGAAGACGCCACGAGGATGATCGGATATTTATTTGAAAGGAAATCAACGGCAGTCAAGAATAATCACGGAGACATTGATGATTTGGCCCGAAACGAATGACTTAGCCGGATATCAGGACCCAAAGAAGGAAGAAAATCTGCATCAGATCGGTCAGTAACCCTTTCTCCACGCGATATCAACAGCAAAATATAAAAAATGGTCAAAACCATACCATCAAAACACCAAACATCTTCGCAATAAGCCATCTATTGCCACTCATTCGTGTCCAATACTTCATCAACTCGCGCTGCGCACCCTCGACATTATCAACGACGTCTTCCGTGTTTGCGTCGATGCGCTGAATCATTTCCGATTGCTCGCTAACCATTGTCGCTAACTGGCCAAATATGCCGCCCAGCTCATTGATAGTTCGTTCAATGGCTTCGATGGCTTCTCCACGAGCTTGAATGTATGTGTTGTTTGGCTGTGCTTCTTCCATCATCAGGAGTTGCTGGTCGGACGTGCCACGGCTAGAACCGGCTTGGCCAAGGACAGAAGAAGACGACGGTTCGAGGGTGAGAAGGTCTGAAGAGTTACCGCCATTGCGGAAGCCCGGTTGGGGTGTTCTGCTACGTGGAGCATTATAGAGAGGCGAGTCGGATCGCTGAGGGTCGAATTGCGTGTGACTCTTGGATGAAACGGAAGACACAAAGTTTTCTGTGCGCGAGCGTGATGCTTGAATATTTTTGGTGCGGACTTCCAAGACTTCTTTAAAATTGGCGCCTACGTCGGCCAGCTTGCCTTGCAGCATAACGACGACCTGAAACACGTCTGTTAGTAGATTGTTCTCGACATGTATTGTCTACTTTTGAATTGTGGTCTTCTCATACATTGTCATTATGTTCACCCTCCTGATCCGTTTTGTTTCGGCTTGCTCGAGGGTGCTGCGATAATGTAAGGGCCTGCAGCTGTGCAATCTGAGAATTCAATGAAGCCAGGTCTTGCTTAATGACGTATGTCAACTCGGAGATTTCGACGGGTCTGTCATCAAAGAGTGTTTTCCGTTTGGCCACTGATATCGCATTAGCTATTTCCCATCATATCACCACACGGGATGTCTGCGTTGCAAGCATCACTTACACTCTGCCAGTCGCTGCAATTTCGCAGTTGTACCTGTGATGCCCCGACCAATCTCAACGGCTCTCCTGGCGAACTCGGACCTTCTCTTTCCAGCGCCCTCTGGGCTCGCATCAGCCTGGCGGCGTTGTGAATCTGAAAGCAATGCTTGGCGTTGGGCGCCGACTTTGTTCGAGGCCATTCGCTTCTGAGCCTGTCCGAGGATGGACCGGAACTCGGTCGTCCGGTCTTGTATCGAGGCCATCGTCATGTTGGCGGATGATATAGTTGTTCTATTATATGTACAAAAGATGGTATGGCGTCTGTTAGTGCTGAGACTGCGCCGGAAGGTGATGGTAGAATGTGGTTGTCAAGGGAGGCGATGGACTTGAGGCGCAGCAAATCGCACAGGACGTGTGGCTTCGACGCGAATTCGCGGTGATGTGCGATTGATTTATGATGTAGCTTTTCGACCGGTAAGTCAGTTATCCATGGGCCCCAGCTTGTGACTGTCCAAGGCGGCAAGGATAGAGAGGGTCGAGACGAGAAGACAGTGACAGCGTGCTGCGTAGCAAGTGCTGGCTTGATGGCCAAATGCCGAAAGCGGTTTAGTGCAAGTCCCCTGTCACGTTTCAGCGTTTTCTCCGGGCTGAATCACATGGGCGCTAAGCCCAAATCAGGATCTCGTATTGATTGGTTGTAGGCGCTTGTATTTAAGAGATGCAAAAGCCTGGTTAAATACGAAATTAATACACCAGCCACTAGATGATTGACAGACAGAAATGCAAAATATGCTCTAAAAACGCGCTTTGAAATGTAAGATTTTCTTGACTTGGGCAACCCGTCATAAAGTTAGGAGTCGCATGTATATATTAATTAGCATGCTGTTGAATAGAAACATTCGCGAATTGTATAAGATTAAATGTAATCACAAGCATGATCCTATACAGTCCGCTAAGTAAAGTCCTTCATATTTCATATTATTATATTACATAGTGGTAATGCTGAATTTCTAGCGACTTCGATGTTGATCTGGCGACTCTCAGCTCGGGTATAGCACAATGCGTCATTGACGATTGAACTCAATCCCCGAATTTTCTTTTTTTTTTTTTTTTTTGGCAAGCAACCATTTACATGTACACCAGTCTATTTCAAGTTCAGTACAACACATCATTTCAATTAAAAAGTCCACTGTGCTCTCTCTCGCTGTCTTTCCGAACGCCGTGGACGGTGGGGTAGAAGGTTATCGCCAATCTTATGACTCTTATCAGAATCTTCCAGGAAACCGCCCCAATTCTTCTCAAAGCACCCATGGCCATTTGCCCATTCACTATTCTATCCCCATGAACCAGGACTCGTCTTCTGCCCAGGCTGGGTCGCGAGTCAATGGTACCGCGAAGCCATCCTCCGCGTCCGACGCACCACCCCGCACTCTAGAACAAGTAGCCGTCGAACTGCGGCGCAAGGTTGTCGACTTACTACAACTACAGACGAATGATGAGCTGTTACAGAATCTCCAAAAGCAGGTCCGGATTTCTTTAGAAGTTATAGAGGAGTCATTTAAGCGATACCGGTATGTGCATCAACCGAGATAGCTGCGCATGGGCTAACAACAACACCCTGACCTCACAAAATCCAGACCCGACGAGTTATCGCTTTCATATAATGGCGGCAAGGATTGCCTGGTCTTACTGGTTTTGATCCTGGCTTGCTTGCCTTCTTCAACATCAACTTTTTCGCGTTTCCCAGAACATCTCCAATCTATATTTATCATTCCGTACGACTCATTCCCGGAGGTCGAGGAGTTTGTTGCGACTTCCGCCAGAGAATATTTCCTCGAGCTTTCACGTTATGTCCTTCCCATGCGGCCCGCGCTCGATGCATATCTAGACGAGAAGCCGAATATTAAAGCCATTTGGATTGGCACGAGACGCGTAGACCCGAACGGCGGCCATCTTACGCATTTCGATTATACAGACAAAGATTGGCCTCAGTTCATGCGAATACACCCAGTTATTGTGAGTATTGCGATTTCATCCGGTCTTGGAGTATGCTTCTCGGCTAATCTTCTCTTACCAGGACTGGCACTACGCGGAGATCTGGGCAGTAAGTTATCCAGCCGTTGCGGTCGTCATTCAATGATTGATGGATAGGAAGGTGCATTATGAACGGTGGTTTCGCTGACATGTCTACAGTTTATTCGATATCTCGACCTGGAATACTGCCCTTTATATGACCGAGGCTTCACGTCTCTTGGAGGGGTTGGTGATACGCAACCGAATCCTGCACTTGCAGTTGAGAATGACCCATCCCGCTTTCGGCCGGCTTACGAGCTCAAAGAGGATAACGAGGAGCGCCTGGGTAGGGACCGGTAGTTGGAAAGATATAGACAGATAAATAAACGCTGCAGGCATTGGTCATCAGCCATTTTGGGACGAGAAAGGTGTAACTATGAGTTCACCGCAGATACTGTGTATCATAAGACGTACTTCTTACAGAGTATCATATATATAATAAACAGCCATACCACTCACTGAGGGGAACAATGGTTTGTTGTGTTGTTTTGCAGCTAGATACGGTAGGACAATTGGCAGCCTGAGAAATGAGGCAAACACAAATATTGCACTAATCCGGTTACAGCCTAGCCAACCACCGGTCGGTAGTGGCGACTTCCTCAGGTCGTGCTTGCTTCTCTTCCTGCGAAAAACAAAAAGGGGAGACGATTCTTTTGTATTTACTCTCGATCATTGCCTGCCCCCCCGGTCTTCAATCGTCGCGCTCATCATATACTCGGTGTGCATTCATTGTTCTTATTTTCATGCCAAATTGGCCAGCCCGGCTGTGTTGTATGCACTTGCGCACAAGTGGAGCTTTGGATCTGCACGTTCGTTGCAGTTGTCTGACTTGTTTCACTCGCTGCCAACTATCATACGCCCTTTTCTCTTCCCCCCATATTTTTACTATGTTCATCTAAACGACAGCACAAGGCGCTCGTCGTTGTCGTTGTCGCGCATAGTTTCTCCCGGTTGAGTCCATAATGTCGGGACCCTATCGTCCAGCGTATGTTTGTAGATGTTCACACTCTATCGTCGCTGCCTACTGACGTGCTGTCACATTGCAGATATCCCGGCAATGGAAGTACAGGGAATCAACCGGTCTCTTTCAAAACCGATATCAATCGCAAAAAGACGAAGAAATGGGTTGCCGCCAAATCGTATTCCTACGACGGAGACGACTGGGGTGATGATGACGACGAGGAGGACGAACTAGAAGAAGAGGAAGAAGTTCCCCCGCTTCCAAGCACATCTCGCCTCCCATCTTCTACGGCGCATCAACCATTATACTCCGGACCAGCCCCAAGTGCGGTACCTTCTCAGTCGCCTACAAATATCTTAAACCAGAGCGTCGAGTCTCCGCGTACACAGTCGCCTACGTTTGTTCGACCTGCAGATATATGCAAACAAATGCAAGAGGGCAATGGTAGTATTCAAGGATCAACTGCTACAAATCCGGCTTCTTCAGAAGTTGCTCCGGCTTCCGCTCCTGCTCCTATAGTCGACGAATACGATCATCAGAATACGCCATCTCAACATTCAGAAGAGACTGCGCGATCGGCATCGCCATTGATAATACCCGAAGTAAAGAGGCTATCCGGCTTCGGAGAAGACTTCTTGGGTGGTACGAGTAACCCTGCACAATCTTCCCATGCTTCGGAGGCTCAAGTGGTAGATCAAGGTTCGTCTCTGCATCATAACCCATCTCTGGGCTTCACCTCTGTTGTACATCAAGCATTTGATGTGCCAGAGACGCCGAGCTCTACTGCCGGAAACTTCAGTCGTTCAAACAGTGATAGCACGTCTATCATTAGTCCAATCGTCGGCCCGTGGAAGTCCGAGACTGACAAGACGCCTACCATTACAGAAGATCCCATGGCGGAAGCATCTGCACAGGAGCCACCTTTGAATTTCAAACCTGGTCACCGGCGAGATTTAAGTATTCCATCTCCAGGAAATGGGCCGGATAGGATACCAATAGTTACCCATCCTGAAGAAAGCCAATCAACTGAAGCATCTCTATCATCACCTCGGGAAAGTCTGACTACACCAGATCACGAGTACGCTGAGTCAATGGTCGTGCCTGGGGAAGCCACTCCTCGTCCTTTGTCGAGTGTTCATGCAACTGTCGGTCGTTCAGAACTAGAGCCTACCTCAAGGGAGAATGGAATCAAGTCAAGTGAGGAGATCATTTCGCGCGGGCCGACGCCGCTACAGATCCCCGAAGAGCATGCACAAAATATCCCACAAATTGTGCCTTCACTGAGTACAGAAACTTCTCCTCAGGACTTGGAGAGCGATCGTTTGCGAAAAGAGATCATGCGGTCTTTCAGTAGTGAACATGTCTCCGCCCTTGATGCTCAGGCAGAAGCTCAGAATGGTGAATATGGGGAATATAACTCTCAAGCTAGGCAAAGCACGTATTTGCCCAGTGAATACGACAGCTACTGGAATGATCAGCAAAGCATCCCTCCGACGAACCCACTTCAACTCCGGCCTACCGCCCCACCCGCAGAACCCTCGAATCCGACAGCAAATCAGGAAACAGCTATCAATCCCAATGATCCCACGTCCGGGCAATCCGTATCTAAGCCGCGTCACACGTTGAAGAAGAGGTTTTCATGGGAAGCTTCTGATGACTCGGATGTAGAGGACGTTCTTGAGGAACCGCCAGCACCAGTTGTGCCTAGCCAGCCTGTACAACCCATATCAGGTGCGGAGACAGTGACTTCTGAAAACACAATCAGCGTTCCGCTATCTATATCAAATCAAAGTTCTGCTGAAAATACGCTCGGAGCCGAGACCGCTCTACCCATTCGGCAGTCTTCGCCTGACGTAGAAAAGGAAACTGTCGACAATCTCGAGGAACGGGATGAAAAGTCCCAGGGTGAACTAAGCTACGTCCCTCCTGTAGCAGAACCGCAAGTCTCGGCGCTTACTGAGTCAGAAGACGACTATGCACCACCGCAAACTCAGCCATTGCAACCACGTGTTGATGAATCATCACTACCTGCGTTCCGTAAGATTTTGGAGATTCCCTCTTCCAGCGAAAAAATCCGGGTATTCAACGAAACACGTGAGCAGTTTGCTGCGATTGAAAGCGGCCTGTCGGACTGGATTCGCCGCTCCAGTGAATCTCTCCCTGAACACGCAGACCTAATTCGAGCAAATGGCCGTCTGCCAGGGGGCACGCCAACTAGCGGTTTGCCTCCAAAGACCAAGTTTCCGAAATTATCGTCACTTGGAAACTTGTCTTTGCCATCTACATCTCACTCAGATGCATCTACGCCAGGTGGAATTAGCCCTACCCATGCCAGGCGGTCATCGGGTCCGCACATTACTGGTGTGATGAACAGACAGAACGTGGAGCTCAAAGGAAAAGATCTTCTCCATAGCGCTGGAGTGCTTGGTGGAAAAGCTGGTGGAGCCGCACGTGGGCTATTCGCAAAAGGCAAAAGCAAATTGCGAGGTGCTGATAAGGTAGATTGATTTTCTTTCTTTCTTTCTTTCTTTCTTTCTTTCTTTTTTTTATATCTCTTTTTGGACCGCATACTTTGGATGTTTGCTATTTTTGGATTTCTGGGCGAGTTACTTCTATATCTTTTTTATTGTTTTCTTTTCCTATGTTTTATGGTTTATCTTCTTGGTCATGTTAGCGCGTAGATGAAATTTTGGTCGGCACTGGAACGATTGTCCTCTATGTATATGTACATGCAGCTACACACAAAATGTCTAGTTATATGATTCTAATGTGGGTTTTCTACTGTAGGGAGTGTCGTCCATGTTCAGTGGTCAGCGTCGTCGGAGTTGGGCATTGGCCAGTGAGCCTGATACTCAATTGTCAGACTTAGAATTTGTTGAAAAGAAACCCGCCAGCTTGTCGCTTTCTTCTCGGTACTCTCTGCAACCTGTTCCGCGAATTCCATCTTTAAAGTTGGGGGACAGTAAGCCCTTTAGGCATTCCTTTGACGGGGAGCACGCCTTCTCAAGACAATCACGACCTTTTTCTGTTGACTTCGAAAGCAACCTGAGGTCTGTCGCCGAAGAGCGAGTACCCACGGTCAAGCCAGCCAGCCCAAGCTCTCTTCGGCGGGCAATGTCGAGATTTGACAATACAGATGATGAATATGATGTAAACGGGGAGTCTGCTTCTGCAAAAAATCGATCTTCATCTGCGATAGTTTCAAATGGTGGTTATGATAGTGACCAGGAGGACGGTTCGAAAGAGGACAAAGCGATTCATCATCCAAATAATGGTCATCGTATACTGGGAAGGTATACTTTCCTTAATGCAGACTCGGAACAAGCATCTGAGTCTAGCTTAGATCGGTATTCAAATCCTCGAGATCAGGAGCAAACTATGCCGGCCGTCTCGCCGTCTGTTATTTCATCGGAATTGTCTCCATCTCTTACACGTGGTATATCTCATTCGCGGAGCCAGGTGTCGAAATTGAGTGAAGACGGCAACAACCCGGAAGATACACCCAGGATACCCAATTCTGCTGCTACCGAGTCTGTGTCACCATCAGAGCCTAAGCCATTGGCTTCAGTAGATAAAAGTGTTAATAATCCGGTATTACCTCCACTTCCGCAAGACGGCAAACTGCGCCCTGTTGAATACAATAGCCGACGAGATTCTATCAATTCCAAGGTATCAGCTATGAGCGAAGATGAGATGGACCGTATCCGAGAAAAGTTTGACGAGGAAGGGCTTTATTCTGGACCAAGGGAATCATCACCTACACGGTCTCAAGTATCGGATATGACCGACGAGGACGACGAGGATGACGACGAATACGATGCACTGAGAGAGAAGTTAGATGAAGCTGGTTACCAAATGGATCCAGAAAAAGATGATGCATGGCAACACTTCCCTCGACCACCGACGGGTTCTCCACGACAAAATCAGCAACCAATCCGTGTGGTGAAAATGGCTCGTGTTGCAATGAATAAGCATGCATCGCAGAAGAACGAAGACGATACAAAGCGATATTCAAGATTCTCGTTCGAAGGCGAGGGCAATACACTTGCAGAGGCCATGCTTGAAAATGGGCGTGGGAAACCTGCCACTGGTTCTAATGAATCAGCAGTTGGGTTGTCGCCGTCTCAAATTCCTGTGACCATGGGCGAAGACGCACCGGATGAGCCCCCTCCGCCGTTTCCTGACCCGGAAGCCTCGTACGGAGAAGATCATAAGCAGCAAACAG
Source organism: Talaromyces atroroseus (assembly GCF_001907595.1). Lineage (NCBI taxonomy): Eukaryota > Fungi > Ascomycota > Eurotiomycetes > Eurotiales > Trichocomaceae > Talaromyces > Talaromyces atroroseus. The sequence goes on from NW_017971434.1 coordinate 1,018,717, forward strand.
AAGAAGAGAGGCCTGCGTATAATCATGCTATGCGTAGTCTATCGAATGGAGATAGCCAGCCTTTGCAATCAAATGAAGCTACGAGACCCCCAATTTACCGACCAATTCATCAGCAACCTGCTGCTGCTGCTTCTCATGATACAACTTCAAGGATTGGTCGACTGCAAGAATTACGCACGAACCGTAATTCAATTGCCTCGTCAGTCTCATCTATAAGCAGCCCGACAGTCAGCTCAAATTTGCCACGGACAGCAATATCCCCCGAACCACAGTATGCGAAACCCTCTAGTCAAACGCGTTGGGGTCAAGATCTGCAAGCACCAAAAACAACTCAACAGCGAAGTAATGTTGCCACCGCAGTTACAGATAGACTGGGTAGATCGTTATGGGCAAATGGCAGAATCTCGAATCGCGCACACGCACGAACTGTATCGGATAATCTCTCCGGCTCTGGCAGTGATACGCCCTCAATATTTTCAGGGAGACGTGAGCATAGTCTTGGAAGCAGTGATAGCATCGCTGTGCAAGCTGCCCTGTCTCGAAATGACCTTCTCCCAGAACCATCTCCGCTGCATCAAAGTAGCGATGTTGATTCGGATCATTCGTCTCACGCCAGACTGTCAACTCAATTTCGAAACAGGATGAAGTTCATGGGCAAGAAATCCAGAGATGCAGCAGCGAATGCTCAACCAGCGGAGCGAGAAGTCGAGACAAAGCCAGCCGAGAAGAAGAAAGAAAAGAACCCCGACGGCAAGAGAGGGGGATTTTCTAGATTCAGTGTAAGTGTAATGATATTATTCACTTCCTTTTTTTGTCGTACTGATTTATTTTAGGGTATTTTCAACCGTCCCGGTGCTAATCCGACAGAGAGAGAGCAACGTGCTGAGCGAAATACTCCGTCACCTCTGATTCATCAGCATGTTGATAGAACTCCGAGGCATGCTAGTCCGTCGCGGAATCCTCAGCCGGCGGTTTATAAACAGGCCACAAGCTATCAGCAAGTCCCTTCTTCTACAATATCTTACAACCAGTATCCTCCAATGCCAGAACAGAGCAAGCCATTGCCACCTCCGCCTAACGGATACTACGCCCCGGATCAGAGCTACTCGAAACAGGACTACTATACGTATTACGCCAATCCCCCTCCTGCCGCATATCAGTCGAAGCCGGCGCAATACTCATCGAACCCAACTCAATATCCATATCATCCACGGGGCCTGACTCAACCAGCAACTTCTATGCCCAGTCGATCCTACAACAACAGCAGAGCCAGGGCTTCCTCAGCCTACCCTGAAATAGAGGAGTCACGCAGTCGAGCGCGAGATCTGCGCATGCGGTCACGCAGCCCTCGCCCAAATCCAGTACGATCAATCGCACACAGCGAGAATGTAAATTACTCCGATCCAATCTACAACCTAGGCAAATTCAACGCAGTGACTGAAACGGAACGCATTGGCGACCAGTCTCTTCCGTTTCCCATTACTCTTCCAGACAATCTGTCTAATGGACAACTATCCCCTCGAAACTCGATACAACCCGAATCATATTTCTTCAATAATCGAACCGCGCAGAAGACTAATGCCGGTCTAGGCCTGCGCAATCCAGGAACTAAGGCGGCACACTTACCATCCGCTGATTCTGCTGCTGCCGCTGCTTCTCTTACGACTCGAACTCCGAAACAGAACTCAAGTCCGGATTTCTATCAGAACAGATCAGTCATCACCAAAAACACAGTTCCGATTGAACTGCCGGTTTCTCACGATGACTCTGACGAAGAGATTGTCATGTCTAGCACGGCCTATCCGGGCCAGGAATGGCAACCAGCTGGGTTTGAGCAGTGGATGTCTTATTAATCATTGACCTTTCTATGATGGTATTTATCCCTTTTTATTTTTATATTTTTTTTCGGGTCACCAAATTCATGTATAAAATCTCTTTGACGTGGAAAAGAACACACAACGCGAATACGACTGTGCGAGATACCCCTTATGCTTTTGTTTCGTTTGTTCATTTATATATATCGCAGTAGGTGTTGATACTCTATATGTTCATTCATCTATATAATCTCATATATATGATATTATTGAAGCAAATATGCAGTTCTGTATACATCGGATAATCGCCGCGAAAAGTAATATCCGACAGTCGGACCTTCTCCAGATAGCGGGGAGCGGCTTCAAAGCCGACAACGACAACAAATGAATAATCGTCAATTAGTCTAAAGAAGCTTGGGACTAGCTGCTGTGTGTATGTGTATATATATCCACATGCCCTCTCAGCTGCTCTACATTCTCATTCCATTGGCCGATTCAACACGGACATTTCGATACATAGTTCCAAGGCTACAGACTGCATAGACATACCACATGGCCACGCATCATCTCGCCTCCTGGGCTCACAATCTGCTCTACTCAGATCTGCCGCAGGATGTTGTGCGTGCTGCTATAAAGACGTTCTACAACTGGGCTGGTTGTGCAGTGGGTGGGAGTGACCATCCAGCTGCAACGATTGCTGTATATCCCCAATACCTAATCCATGGATAGCATATGTACTGATATAAGAAACCAGCGCTCAACACTAACACCCTTCTTCGGACAACCTACTGCATCCCTCCTGGGCACATCATATTCTGTGGACGCTCAACATGCCGCGCTCCTGAATGGCATTGCGTCGCATGTCCATGACTACGACGACACGCACCTCGACACCATCATCCACCCGGCCGGCCCCGTAGCCAGCGCCCTTCTTGCAGTCGCGCAGTGGAAAGGCGGGTTTTCCGGCAAGGAATTCCTTCTGGCTCTGATCGTGGGCATCGAGGCGGAGTGCAAACTCGGCTTGTCGGTGTGGCCGGAGCATTATGATGTTGGATGGTAAGTTAGCTTCTTCTTCTTCTTCTTCTTCTTCTTCTTCTTCTTCTTCTTCTTCTTTACCTTCGGAGCAAGGAGTTCTAGCTAAGACGAATAGGCACATCACGTCCACCACCGGGTCCATCGGTGCCGCAGTCGCAGTCTCCAAGCTGCTCGGCCTATCTATCCAGCAGACATCCCACGCCATCGGAATTGCCGCGACACAGGTGACCGGCCTACGCGAGATGTTCGGCGCACACACCAAATCATTCCACCCCGGCCGAGCCGCGCAAAACGGGCTAATGGCTGCCATCATGGCGCAAGGTGGGTATACGAGCAGCCTGCAGGCCCTCGAGGCCAAGCGCGGATGGGCCAATGTGATCGGCGCGACAAAGCCCGATGTCCAGGCCAATATGGACAAGTGGTTGGGTATTGCTCAGGAGACTCACGGAGTCGGGCTCCCCGTTGGAGCTGCAACTGGCCGGTGGGAGATTCTGCGGAATAGTTTCAAGCCGTTTCCCTGCGGTATTGTGATTCACCCGGTGATCGACGCATGTTCTAGGCTGCATGTCGAGTTGGAGGCGCGGGGGTTGGCGGTTGGTGATATCCAATCGGTGCATGCTACGGTGCACCCGCTAGTGCTCGAGTTGACCGGAAAGGCGAAACCGAGGGATGGGCTGGAGGGGAAATTCAGCTTCTATCATGGAGGCGCTATTGGGCTTTTGTATGGAAAGGGAACTCCGGCGCAGTATGAGGATGCGGTTGTGCAGGATCCAGAGGTGATTGCCACTCGGGATCGAATTCGGGGCACGGCTGATAGCAGTCTTGCGGCGGATGAAGCTCGTGTTGTCCTGACGATGAATGATGGGGAGGTTCTTCAGAGCCATGTTTTGCATGCTGTGGGTAGCTTGGAGGTTCCGATGGGTGATGAGGCGCTGGAGGCGAAGTTTATAGATCAGTGCTCGTCCGTTTTAGGGGATGGTGTGCACGCTGCGAGTCAGGCGTGCTGGGCAATTGTGGAGGCTGAAGATGTTGCTAGTATTTCTAAGGCGCTTTGTACTTGTTAAAGTGAAAGACAGAATATCTAGTGAAAAAGATGCAATGTCTATAGCTTTTCATCCGAGTAGGGACTATAATACACAGGTCAAACTTCTAATAACATGACCGACAGATAGAATAGAATAGAATACATTTAATCCGAGGAGGAAAATGATCTTCATCCCTGGAAAAGATCCTGATCTAATTCCACACCCATATCCTTCGCCATAACCTTCATTTGCTTCTCAATATCATCCTCCATACCGCCGCCCAGGCCTAGCATCTGTCGAATCTTGGTGAAATAAAAGACCACATCCGACGTAAACAAGACGAGGCGGAACACTACATGTCCTGCATAATTGCGAATCCTCTCTGACAGAGGCATATCTGGCGACTCCGCAAGAGCACGCGATGCCCACGTCGCGGTAATCTTGAGACGGTTGACGGGCGAGCCCAGGAACTGGTTATTCCCCTGTACGATTCTCAGGTTACGTCCAATGAAAATCAGCTCTCGGGGCCATTTAGTCTCGTCGCCGAGAATCTCCCGGATGGCCTTTCGCGCGGCTTGTTGCATCTCGTAGCTCCGGTTTTGTCGCTCTTCTTTAGACAGCTTTTCAAGGCCCTTTTGTGTCGATAGATTGCCGCCCCGGTAGGGTCGCATTAAGGTCGCGGACGCAAAGATGTCTGGATTATTGACACCCCACTGGCCAACGACGTCCTTCAAGGTTTTATTGTCTAACGTCAAGAGCGCTTTCCAGAAAGTCGCGTATTGGCGTCTGAACTTGGGAGTCATCTGGATATAGAGGCCATGATCGATGAGAACTATTTCCGGCTTGCCATTGGGCTTCCGCCTGACAAAGATGTTGCCAGGATGAGGGTCGCAATGCACCCAGCCCCAGAGGAACATCTGAGCGGAAAACAGGTCTACCATGGTTGTCATCACGTCCTTCAAAGAGAGGCCAAGGCCCCCCCTCTCCTTCCAGCCCTTCCAGTGCGTACGTTCGGGTTTGATTTTCAGTGAAGCAACGCTTTTCCTAGCAAGTTCTTCGCGGCTTGGAAGTTTTTTATCTGGAGGGTCCAATGGTGTACCGTGCGACCCTGGGCTGCCCTCATGCCAACCGCCTTTCCATGGACGAGTGAGGGCCTCCTTATCCCATAGACGGACGCCTTCAATCCACTCCGCGGTCATCACTCGCTTTGAGCTGAGTTCGTGATACACTTTAGGGATATAGACTCTGTTTCGTAACCGTGGCTCATTTGCCACAAACTCGGCCATCTGCTCGCCGTTTTTCGCTTCGTTCTCAAAGTCGGTCTCGAGGAACAGTCGTTCGCTGACAAACGGGACCAAATTGTAGAATGGAATATCGAACCACTTGCTATAGATATACGAGACAATTCTGATTTTTTTTGTGGTTAGCATAGACTCTATACGCACCTGCAAGAACACAACTCACTTGAAAGCCCACAAATCCCACTCGACCTGTGCCGCGATTTCTCTCTTCTGAATCTTGATAGCAACTTCCCGGCCATCCGCCAAACGAGCCCAATGCACCTGCGCAACACTCGCGCTCGCCCTGGCTTTCCTCTCCATCACACCCTTGGTGGGATCGCCCGTAAACGAAACGCCAAAGACATCTTCCACGGACTTCCCAAAATCTTCCTTGATGACTTTCTCGACATCCTTCCAGCTATTCTGAGGCGCGTCGTCAAACATGCGGGAGAACATCTTCTGGAACTCAGGCGGGAGTATGGCGGACTGCATTGCAATAGCCTGTCCGATCTTGAGGTACAATCCGCCATTGTGACGTAAGAGGTCCGAGAGACGCTCTGCGTTGCGCTGATGGACGGCTGCAATGGAGGCGGCGAAGGGAGGATTGGGGCGAAAATTTATCTTGTAGTCCACGGCAACCAGTAAGCCCAGCCCGAAGGTGCGCGTGGTGCGTGTGAGCGACGAGGCATAGAACTGCCTGTCAACGACGAAGATGGCGCCGGTGGCGAGCGAGACGTAGAAAAGGCGCCGGAGCCATTTCCGCGTGCGCGGGTATGTCTTTGCGGGCGTTGCTTTGCCCAGTGAGCTCGGTGAGGGAGGCACCAGGGGTCTGAATTCGTGAGGATGCACGAATCTGCGTTGGCGAAGCTGCGTGAAGGTTGGCTGGCGGGGGCAGCGAGCGAAGCGCCACAGCGAGGGCGCGCGGGCCGGGGCAGCGGCCATGGCGGGTTGTCTTTTCAAATACCTATACTCTAAGCGAAGGAGAAAGGTGACAAAAGAAGAACGGATGCCATGTGCCGCTGGGGGAGGGCGGCCAAGGCGTTGTACGAGAAGGAGAAGAAGAAGTAAAAGTTAAAGTCGGAGATGTTGACTGCTCTCCCACGCCGCGCCGGGCGGTTTGGCCTGCCGGAGAGCCGCCCGCTTAACTCCGGCCTGTTTACTCCTCTAACTACAACTCAAGTTAACTAATTGGTTACTTGAGCTTGGTGAATAACTACATACATGAATACACGGCGGAAAAGAAAAATGCCTAGAAAACACACTTCGTCCCAACAGTGCACGGCACAAGGCGGCCGGGCATATGCTGCTCAATCGCGAACTTCGCGCGCCACCCAGTACAATGTCCCGGCATCAACACGGCTGGGTCGAGGGTCTTGAGATCCTTGACTGTGGGCTCTATCTGCTTGGAGTCGTGCGGCGTGGCTAGATGGTATCCGCCGACAACGGCGTGAAGGGGCACTTTCGTCTCGCCGCCGTTGTTTAGGAGCTTGAGAGCATGTCTGGAGGTGTTGACAACGCCTGCGTGGCTGCAGCCCGTGAAGAGGACTATGCCTTTTCCTGTTGGGTGTCTCGTCAGTTTTGGGCTTCCTGCTGTAGAGAGAGATACTGAAATGTAGATACCTTTCAAGTTGCACGCCAAAAACCGCTCATCGGCAATCTTCTCGTCAGAAAACCAGTCTCCGTCGGCCTTGTCATATCGCATGCCGAATTTCACGCCGTGCTCATATGAGGTCTCTCGCGGGATCTCGCCGGAGATGAGAAACATGTCCTCGAGAACGGTATGAGCCTCGTCGTTTAGGCTCAGTGTTGCTCCAAGGTCGGTGATTTCCTCGAAACACGGGTCGGCTTCCAGAGAAATAATCTTGTCACCCATCAAGAAGCCGCGATAGTCTGGACGAGACGGGTGCAAGTCTACAGTCACGTTGCCTCCCTTCCCAGCTTTGTCCTGCTTTGCTTGATTGATCGTCTTGATGGCTTTTAACATGCCTCCTGTACCGTTTTGTTAGTAGTAGTAGTAGTAGTAGTAGTGGTAGTAAGACGAGGGACAACTAGAGATCGATAGATACCGGAATGATCCCGATGCCAGTGAGACAGCATAATCAAATCAACCTGCGCCACGTCTGCTTTGAGTCGATTTGCATTTCTTTCCCAGACATCCTCTTCAGGGCCGGTGTCAAAGAGGACTGTACGCTTGACATCCCCGCGAGTTGCCGTCTGTTCCCCGCCGATGGAAGTAAGCCACTTTTTTCCCCTTTACAAATTTGAAGCACAGAAAGAGAAAGAAGAAAAAAAAAAAAGAGAGGTGGGAGACGTACTACCATAATAGACAATCCATGTGCCGAACAGCACAGATGATCCATGCGCAGCTCCTTGACTGCGTCGCCGCGAGAGCCGGGCTGCAGACGGGGTGCAGACATGGCAACATGGCCCATTGATCCGCCGGTCATCTGCACGGTGTCCGGGGCTGCGGGCGAGATGGGGTCGAGCTCATTGTCGATGATGACTTGGATGTCGAGAGAGTCGACTTCTTGGACCAGAGATGCCATTTTTTTTTTCTGCTGCGTGGTTGACAGGATGCGATTGAGTTCGGCGGCTGAGGCGAGTTATATAGGATGATGTAACTGCCTACCTAGGTAACTAGTCAACTAACTACATGTAACTATCGTTATCTTCTGCCAACATCACTTCGCACGCCGCCTCGCTCCAACAGCTACTCACAGCTCTGAATCCGCCCTGGTGTTGGTTGGCTTCGCTTTTCACTCAGCTTGGACTATATTTTTAGTCGTGTTCAGCACTCAGCCGCTGCACCAGGGCCCACTATGTTTGTACATATCTGCTATCTCCGTTACTTCCATATAACTCTGGTACATATCGTATTTCCATGGACATAAATCTCTTGTTGCGTTGCAGAAGTCCCGGGCTTTGACGAGAGAAACATAGAATCGGGAATACCCTAACAGGAATGACCCAGCCTCATTCAAGCCTTGCAGGTGCAGACGCTCTGGTGAGAGCCAAGGAATACCTGAAATACCTCTCAGATGCACTCGGCTGCTCGCTGAATAGATCCAATGAGAAGCACGTCTATACGTGCATGCATCGTGTAACGTTTTCTTACAGTTGGCAGTCAAAGAATCTGTGATCTATGGAACACTCGAATCCCAGAAAGAGGAACATTCCTGGAATTTGTCATGACGCCCGAAAGGAATCTCAGCATTCCAAATGCCGGTAAGGCTGGTTCCGGGTGAGCAACAGATGTGTATGGCCCCCGGGGAGTATATCTAGCGGATATCATATGGAAAATGCCGTCATTTTCTTTGCATTGCATTGAATTTCTTTCCTTTTCTTTTCTTTTTCCTTCTTTCTTTGTTCTTCTTTTGCTTCTTTGTTTTTTTTTTTCAATTTTCTACAGTTCTCATTCGAGGTAACTACTTCGTAGCCGAAGCCGAGTTCAAAGAACTCCCTCTCCTTCTTTTTGGTTTTTTTTTTTTTTTTTGGCAGGCAAATTGAAGTGAAATAATAAAAAATAGAGGTGTCTCTTTTTCCGAGTGATCTCCCTTCTAAGCGACATTCCGGTCTAAGCGAGATGCCCCAAGCTTCAATGAGATTGGAGCTGTATGCAAGCTATATGCATGCACGTACTGATTTTCCCGCTTTGGGCCAATCATGATGCTTTGGGGGACTGTGCTGCCGTCTTGCAAGATCCAAGATCCCGGACACACACACACACACACACACACACACACACAGAGAGAGAGAGAGAGAGAGAGAGAGAGAGAGATAAGAGAGACACTGACGACTGATGTGGTGGTATCAATAGTGTCTTTCTGTTTGATACGTAAATAAAAGGACAGCGCCGAGAGCGGTACCGGTTCTGGGTTGGCTCGCTCCTGTTAAAAGGAGGAGCAGGTGCCATCATCATCTTCCTCTTCTTCCCTCTTTCTCCTTCATAACAACATGATGCTGGATCCGGGACTGAATCCGGTTGTCAACATGCTTAGCCTCGAGTTCTTGTTGACTTCAAAAGTCGTCCTCGCCCCCAGTGTAGCAGCGATCATACTGCTCGCACTGCTGGCACAATGGGCGGTGCGGACATACAAACTACGGAAATTGCCCATCTTCAACAGGGTCGGCTGGTTCAATAGGTCCAAGGCGAAGGATAACTGGCGCTGGAATGCCAGACAATTACTCTTCGACGGATTTAGTAAAGTACGTTCGTTGCCTTGTTTGTTTCAGAGAGAGGGGCGGTTGGACATTTCAGAAGTTAACCGGGGTGAGGGAGGGATCAGTCTCCAAAGGGTTACATGGTAGATACCGATTTGCAGCGTGTCATGATACTATCTCCCGAGTATGCAAATGAAATTCGTGGCGATCATCATCTGAGCTTTTTGCGAAACAATGACAAGGTCGGTAGAAGCTCGCCGCTGCTTAGGTTGGAAGAGAATATTTGTTGCTGATTGTTGGATAATAGGAGTTTCTGGGTCAACTTCCTGGATTCGAGATATTCAAGTACGATGGAAAGACGTCTACTTTGGTCGCCGACGTGGTGCGGACCAAGCTAACACAAGCCTTGGGTGAGCAGTCGAGCATAAGCAGCAAGATTGTTGAATTGTATCGACTGATTTTGGTATTTTTTTTTTTCTTTTTCTGCTCCAATAGGGTTGGTCACGCAAGATATTTCAGACGAGATGAAAGAGGTCCTGCATGAGCAGTGGACGGAAGAAACTGGTTAGGAGAAATACCTGACAAAAGGCATACCCCGAAGCATTTGAATGCAGCTAACGATTATACAGGATGGCACGCAATACCGCTCAAAACCACTCTCCTTGAAGTCGTCGCTCGTGTGTCATCGCGGGTGTTTCTGGGACCTGAGCTGTGCCGAAACCCAGACTGGTTGCGCATTACTATCGACTACACGGTCAACGTATTCATGGCCATGTCAGCTGTGAAACGCTACCCCAAGTGCACGCATCGTATCGTTCATTGGTTTCTGCCTGAGACGCGCAAGCTTCGGGCCCAGAGCGCCGAGGCACAGCGTATCATTCAGCCGGTAATTGACCAGCGAGCCAGGGAGCTCGCAGCAACCAAGAGTCATAACAAGAATAACGCAAAATTTATGGACGACTGGTCGTCGCCGCGTAAACACTCTGACGCAGTGCAGTGGATGGAAGAGTTGTCCATGGGTAAACCGTACGATGCTGCTGTGGCTCAACTCGGTCTTTCGATGGCGGCTATTCATACCACAACCGATTTGTTGACGCAGGTTCTTTACGATCTTTGTCAACACCCCGAGCTCATCCAGCCGCTGCGTGAAGAGATCATTGCTGTGCTGCAGGAAGGAGGGTGGAAGAGGACCGCGCTTTACAAGCTGAAACTCATGGACAGCGTGCTGAAAGAAAGCCAACGCTTGAAGCCCGCTTCAATGGGTATGTCATGTCCCCCCTTCTTTTTTTTTATCGAGCTTCCAGACAGCAAGTTAGATAACTAACAAATCAATATAGTATCCATGAGGCGCTTCGCCACCGACGACGTCTCGCTCAAAGACGGCCTCGTCATCCCCAAGGGCAGCCTGCTCGGGGTCTCAGCACACTGGAGCTGGGACAAATCCGTCTTCTCCGACCCGGACCAATATGACGGCTACCGGTTTTTCAACTTGGCTCAAAACCCTGAGACGGAGAAGATGTCCCAGTTCGTCTCCACGAGCCCCCAGCATCTCGCTTTCGGGCATGGCAGGCATGCCTGTCCCGGGAGATTTTTTGCTGCTAATGAAATGAAGATTGTTCTTGCGCATATCTTGCTCAAGTACGATTTCGCATTAGTCGAAGGCGCGCCAAAGCCCAAGGTTTCTCTTCTTGGGTGGATGATGTCGTCGGATGCGCAGGCACAGCTTTTGATTAAAAGGCGGAGGGAGGAGATTTGTGTTGATTGACGAATTTTCCTTGCTCTTTGTCACTTGATCCTGTATTTATTCCAGATTCAAATTTGTGTCATAGGAGAGTGATGATCCACATGAGTTTATGATGAATGAAAAAGTTGATGCATGAAGACTACATAAAAACGATTGATCTAAAAAATGCCCCCATAAGCCACGTGACCGCATCGGGATCATAAAATACTAATCCGACTGTGCAAGTCAAGACTCAGCAACGCATTGATCATGAATCTTCGATCCATCAGACTCCATGTTCAATTTGCTCGTTCCATCTGCAAATTTCGATGATGCCTCCCTGAGAGGTCAACATCCTCGAGCTTGCGACTTTTTCTCAGCTGCCAGCTACCGTCAGCGGTAGTATCGTAGACCAGGACGGACACAATACAGATCATAATCATAACGATGGAAACTAAGCAACCTGCCAAAGAGACACGGCGCTTCCATCGAAAGTCGAGAAACGGGTGCATGCAATGCAAAAAGCGCCATGTCAAGGTATGTCTTTGTTCTCTCTGGTCTATCTACTTGCTCGATATTGACTGATATCTAGTGTGACGAGAACAAGCCTTGCTGTGGCAATTGCGCGCAAACAAATCGCACCTGCAGCTTCCTGCGTATGATGCCCAGCATTCCAACAGCATTAGCTACTACTGCTGCCTTTCCAGCGACGTTCTCAAGAAGCTCAGGGCCCCCAACGCCAACATCTGCAAATTCATGCCCAGCGGCAGCTAGCATTGCAGCTCCTGCAGTGCCATTCGACGCAGGCGCAAGACTTTTCACTAGTTACTCACAAACACCCGAATTCAGTCTAGCCGATCTCTCAATGCTGCACCACTTCACCGCTAACACCTGCCCCAGTTTGACGTCCAGCCCGGACGTCCAGCATCTTTGGGCAACGACAGTAGTACAAATGGCCCTGCAGCATCGTTTCCTGCTCCACGGTGTACTAGCCCTTTCAGCCTTGCAGGGAGCCTATACCGCCAGACCTGAAGATATCAATAATAGCCGCCAGCTCGTCGAGTATGCAACCAGACACCAGGCCATCTCGCTAAGCTTATATCAGCATGCGCTTGCGAACCCGACGCCGGGACAACATGATGCTCTGTTTGTGTTGTCTGTGGTGATATTCATGCTAGCCATTGCGACTTTGCGCGATGAAAACCCACAAACTGGCGCGGGGGATATCAACCTGGACTTCAAATGGATACGCCTAGCTCGTGGAATTCTAGTTGTCAGCCAGGATCATTTTGAGGAAATAGTCCGTGGACCTTTGTCCGTCTTGATGAAGGACAATATCCCTCTACACCCTGAACAAGGCGAGGAAGAAGCATTGCCATATGATTTGCAGAATTTGCATATGTTATGGCGAAGCGAAGATTTATCTGTGCCCTCGCCGGGTGCGGGCTCAGGGATGTTTCCATTTCCACGATACGAAACGCGCATAATATCCAAGACAGATCGACAAGCGTACGAAGAGGCATACAAGGCTTTAATCCTTACCCGTTCGCGCGTGCACGAGGCTGTACGCAGTCTACAACTCGATGCAGAGTCGGCAACAACAGACCATCCTCTACCTATGGCAATTAATGCCCGTATTCATGACCGCATACGGGCCGAAACCTTCACGTGGGTTCTCCGCGTACCGGAGCATTATATCGAGCTACTCGAGCAGCATCATCCTATTGCACTAATAATCCTCACCCATTATGCGGCACTCTTGTGCGGAGACCGCCAGTCATGGTGGTCCGTTCCCAGTGCACGTGCGATCATCTCGCGGGTTTGGGGATTTTTGGACGACAAGTCGAGACAGTGGATTGAAAGCCCGATGGCGGATGTCCGACGTGCAGACGGTTAGCATCTGCCCATTGCTGCTATGGCCCATATAGCTAGCTCACTTTCATCTTACAACTTGAGGTTACATCAATCCGAGTTGACCGACTTGAAAAAATTTTTTCAACTCGATACGTGAATTTGGGCTTTCAGCAAACTTTACGAATCTGCTCCTGAAAGGACCTTTCAGTCCATTCGTTATAAGATTTTAGGACTTCATACTAGGGCTCGACGGAGTATCGACTCCACCCACGATTCACAACCACCGAACCGATTGACGTGCGCAATATCATTCGGAATCGCTGCAAGATCTGTTCGTGCAGAGACTCTCGAACTACTCTGCCTGCCATCATAGCAGATGAACGAAGACAGCGCTTGCCTACGTAGTAGACATAGAGGGGCTCGATGCAAGTTTTTACGAATCCTTTCGCCTACTTTTTGGGGCGCTCGATATATGTATATATTATACTATAATAAAAACACACGTATATATCACTCATGAGCCGGAGCCATGACCAACGATGTTCATGCATTAGCTCGTTAACTACGTGGGTTGTCAGCATGTATTTCCCGGCGATCCCGACTCAACTGCTGGTGGATATGCCATATAGATCAGATACCTTTTTTTCGAGATTGAAAAATCCGTCAATAAATATATAATGTCCTCTGATATTCAATTCCGTATAGTTGTTTATCATATGCTTAAACTCAAAGAGACTTCCAAGCAGTTGCTTTGCTGCATGATCCCAAGATCGACTCGATTACAATAGTAATGATCTTAAAACAAGAGGCTTATATGATTGTTTTTTCTGCTAAAATAAACTAATTTCTAGGTTCTCCCAAGTAAATAACCTACAAACCATATTGAAATATATAAATCTAGCAGGATATAATAAAGTCGGAGTGCGCCGGGATTGGGCATAAACGCCAACACTAATGCACCCGATCTGACAGTCTGACAGTGTGAAAAGTTAAAGGGGAGAATTAGAGTATATTAATTGCGCTATAATAAGCAGGTCAATCATTTATACTTTTCCTTGAGTTGTCTGGTCAGGACTTTTCTTGGCCATTGAAGGATTTCATTTTCGTGTTGTCGTTATATTGGGCAATGCGAAATGCAACACGCCATAACACGCCACATTACGCGTTCTTAGTGCTTCATTGCATTGCTACTTAGAAGGAAGAAAATTGAGGATTGTTTTATGTATTGGGAAACTTGGCTGATACTATAATATTCAAAATTTCTGATATAGGGACCTGTCTCATTCTAAAGCAAAATTGCCAGTGATTAATTCAAAGTGATCGTCGAATGTGCATCTAGTTCTACTTTGATGGGTAAACTATGCATTCACCAGGATGATTAGAATATTACTTAATTAGAGTAAGATTATAGGCTGGATCTGACTTTTTTTTTTCGGTTCCCAGTTACGTAGCTAGGTAGTATGTACTACAAAGAAAGAACTCTAGAACGACTCGTTTGGACGACTGGCATGTAAGTAAAGGTGGATCTTGGGGCCTGGACTAGGCCATTTCCTAGTGCTGATCGATTCAGCCTTCGTTTTAGTATGGATGTTGCTTAGAACTACGTAGCACGTACATGATGTCCTTCGAGTATACCCATACAGCCAGCCCCATGAGCAAACAAGCCGAACAATCATATGAAATTCACTCCTCCAATGGAATCATTCAAGGCGAAAGGTAAAAAATTCTCCGAGTGTATGAAAAATCTGAAATGGAAAAAAAGGACTAGAACGAGGGGCCAAATTCGATTGTAACCCTAATCCCGCCTGCGACGGAACTAGTAACTATAACTATGGACAAAAGTTACCGCGTACGACAGCCAGATTTTCTAGTTGAAACGACTTCAATCTTGATTGTGAAAATGCGTTAGTTTGTCCTTGATAATACTTGCCGAGAAATGGCTATAGAGTTGACTATTTACGTGCTTACTACTGTGATATAGCCCGGTATATCCGTTTGTGATGGGTTTTGGAGAATCCGCGAATTGGATGCTACGTGGGTCAATTTTCTAGACCTTAAAGGATAAACGAACCAACTTAAGTCCAGCTCTTATAACTTATTGTACTACAGACAGGGTAGCCGGCCTGCATGCAGTGCATGGCAGTGCATGCCCCAGCGCCTGGCCAATTAGCATAACTGCGTACCTGGCAGCGTAAATTCAAGCATAACGAGATACGTGGTGTAACCAGTTAGACAGGCTCTTCTTGTTAGACCAGATACTATAAGTACTCGACTATTGAAACGGTTGGCTTTAATCTGGCATTCTTGGATTATCTATCGGGGCTGTATCTAGGTACTAACCATATAGTCAGTGATCAATGCATAGGTACAGAGCATTCTTGTAATTAAGCTAGTGGGCTAACTTAGTACGTCTCCATCAGTATACTATTGTTCCTTGATTCCAACGTTACAAGGTGCATGTCAGCCAGCTCCGGTTAGCGCTGAACTTTTTTTTTTTTCTTCTTTTTTCCATCAAGCATTGCGCCCCGTGTGTTGAGGTCTTTGTATACGACAACCCCATTTTGTTCTTTTGTCTATATTCCTTTCTGCGGAGGCTGTTCTGTTCTGTTTGCTCCTTGGATGCCTGACCGCATGCGCCCTGTATAAAGACCCATATCTCGTGTCTTGAAACGATATAGGGCAATCTTCGTTCTTTGTTGGCTCACCATTATAGAGTATAGGCACGTGGTTATCTCGTATAGCTATGAGTACGTATGCATAGCCCTTGTAGCATATGCAGATACGAAGATAGGGCCGGTTTACAATACTATACACACAAGTATACATCGATATCTAGTCCAGTCTAGAACGGACAGTCATGGAGATGCGCATAGTCAATCGACTGGATCCATTTTTTGGCGTGGCGCATGTAACCTGAGTCTAACGAAGCGTTCTCCGCCCAAACCCTAACTGGCTACATTACTATAACCAGCACTTTTATGATTATGATTATGCAGTGACCAAGAGCACATGGCAACTCAATTTCAGCTATGGGTCCATTCTAGCGTGTCCGTGTATTATCAATCGGGGTGGTATTTCACTAATGTCCAGAAGCATTGCCTGTTCTAGCATTGTCCCCTTGTTATAAAACCCTCCCAACACCTCGTCCTCAAGGGCTCCTTCTCTCATTTCTGTTTAAGCAGCTTCTCTGGAGAGTTTCGGCATTCCTTCCTTTCTATTCACAGACCAAATTGACTTTGGTTCAGTCCTTCCTTTTCTCACTTCACTCCTTTTTTTCTTCAGATCAAAATGGTTGTTATCTCCAGCCTTCTCGTCGCCTCTGCGATGGCGACTGCAGCTTTTGCTGCCCCTGCTCCTGCCCCCCAGGCCAAGCGTGCCACCAACTCTAAGAAGGGTGCTGCTTACAACGACGCCAGCCTCGTCAGCCTGGTTACTGACGCTTCCTGGGCCTACAACTGGGACTACGAAGTGGGAGGCACTCTCCCCGACGGCGTCGAGTTCGTGCCCATGATGTGGGGAACTGGTGATGAAGATGTCTGGACGTCTGCCATCGAAACTGCCCTCGACAACGGTGCTACGGCCATTCTCGGCTTCAACGAGCCCGACCTCTCTACCCAGTCTAACCTGACCCCTGCCGAGGCTGCTGCTGCCTACAAGCAGTACATCACTCCTTACAAAGACCAAGCCCAGCTGGTTGCTCCCGCTGTCACCAACGGCGCTGCCCCTATGGGTCTCACCTGGCTGGAGGAATATTTGGAGGAGTGCAATGGTGAGTGCGGTCAAACCGCCATTGCCATCCACTACTACGCCTATGTCACCGACACTGCCTTTGAAGACTACGTCAACGAGGCCTATGCCGTTGCTGAGAAACACGGCATTTACAAAGTCTGGATTACCGAGTTCGAGCTCACTCCTGCCACAGATGCCGAGCAGGTGTCATTCATTAGCGAGGTTCTCCCTTGGTTGGATGAGCAGGACTTTGTTGAGCGTTACTCTTACTTCTTTGTTGCTGAGGACTACCTTGTTGACTCTGCCGGCACTGCCTTGAGCGAGATTGGTTCTGCCTACAACAACGATAGCTAGATTAGTTCGTGTTAAAAAGTGTCCATGGATGAACGCTTGAGAGATGTTCATCATACTCATTTCTATTCTTCAGTACTGTACATAGTCTTTAACCATGAATTTCACCACATTTGGAAGTAATCCTGAGCTGTCTTCTGACAGCGCTATAGTCATAGGAAAACTATAGATATACAACGATGCAATTTTCGCCTGTTTTGGATATGAATATGCCCTGCAATCGAGCGGCTCTACTATTACCCATATATACCCTTGTCTTCCTTTATCCAGCACATACGACCATAGGGTGTGGAAAACAGGGCTTCCCGTCCGCTCAGCCGTACTTAAGCCACACGCCGGCCGGTTAGTAGTTGGGTGGGTGACCACCAGCGAATCCCGTCTGTTGTATGTTTTTCCCTTTTTTTTGCCCCGTTACTGGAAAGCTTTTGCCTATAGGGGACTAGCCCTCCCTTATATCAGGAATTTTTGCCTTTGGCGCCCCTCGGTATTAGCAAGCCAGGCTGGGTGAGCACCAGCGGATCTCATCAATTATATGTTTTTATTCCTTTAGTTTTTTATCTTTCTTTCTATTCTTTCCAGGCTGCCAGGAACTTCTTGCCTGACTAGAATTGCTAATGTAGCATTTGGCTAAACCTTCTCTCTTCCACTTTACGCCTCTTTAATCAGTCTCTATACTTTGTAAATCATTTTAGTTCTTTTAATATATTTTGACCCTCAAATAATAAGGGAATAAAAGTGTATACAAATCGAGTATCAACTTATACCTACCACCAATACCAGCTCTTTGTACAAGTTAGAATCGACTCCGTTTTCTTCTATTGCTACCTTAAGCATTATTTTAAATTATTCTTATCTCAAGTAATGTACAGTTTTGCAAAATTGTTTGTATATTACTTACTTGCTGGCTCTACCAGTGCACATTATGCGCAGAGCATATATAACCTTGTAAGGCGTCAAATACCCCAACACATGGATGGCTTCTAGTTTTCGCTGCTCGATGCAGTAAAGAACCTACCAGATCATACTAATAATACTAACTCAACCTGCTTTAGTCTTCATCGGTATTTAGCCAACATAGCCCACGTTGATATGTGGTGGTTCATTGGAAATCACCTAGATATTGCCCCTGAGGAGTTGCCTACAATCAAGCAACCAATTAAAGGTTCTAGCGTCGTTCAATAACGGTATCACTTTAATAAAGGTATTAGACCTCATTGTAATATATGGAGATTCCTTATCTTGATTCTTAAATTGATGCGCACGACTTTTACATTATATAATGTGTGGCAATCTGTGCCAGAGATTCTCTTTCTAGATAGGAATAATACAGCAGATAATATATACCACGAAATTATTGATGATACTCCTTAAATAAATCTTATGCCAGAAGCACTTTACTCTAATGTAGAATACTAGAGGACCGTCAATTTAGATTTATTGTAAGCACAAAAGCAGTCCATCGCCATTGATACAAGCGATTTTGATACCAACCACATCTATAAACACTATCTATCATGGGCAATCAAGATTCCTATATCTCAGATATTAAGCTTAGTATTGTTAAGCACCCAGTCCACTTTAATTGGAATAAGGGAATGTAGTTGATGTTCCTCTTAGCAAATATAGCTTTATACTTATCTAATATATCACAGAGCTTTAATTATTGAGGCATAGAATATCTGATGTATTAACCCAAGAATCCATAGGGATAAAATTACTCGCGTAGTCTCCTTAAATATAAAATACTTAAAGCAACAGACAGGCTGTAGAAAGCATATATTACTCTTAAGAATTGCTTGCTGTTTGAGTAACAGAAGTACCAATAAAGATCGAGGGCCTTACAGAAATCATCAAATATGGCTTTTCAGTGCCCGAAGACTGAGGGTAATACATAAATGATATCTAGACTCAATTGAAAAGTCCTCATTTAATCTTTCCAGGTTTACATTCTTACTGGAAACAGGATAGAAGCCATATTTCAGGGTGTTTCTAGAGGGCATTGAATGCTTCACTACCAGCCTGGAAGCAGCAAGAATCAGAACAGCGACGGACTGGGTGACCACGACAATATTTACGCTGTTGTATGTAGACCTTATGTTTTTTTTTTTTTTTTTTTTTTTTTGGCTAGAGCCTATAGTAAAGCTAGTCAGCCCTCTCTTCATTATTGTGCGCTCTACGATAGTCCGGACTCATATTCAATACAATCCACTTGAAGCAAGCAGATAATGGTAGTCCATATAAAGGTACAGTCAGATAGGTATTTGGTCGTGTTGTTAGCAGTGTTGGAGAAGACCAAGTAGTAGTTATTTAGGGGATATTTGATGATTTGATTGATTGGTTGCGTGGATTACAGATAGAGCTGGGATAGCTTTTTGCCACATTACATCACCAAAGCATACTAGTCTCCTCGACTTCGATACCACGAAACCTTCGAAACCTTCAATCTCATTCAAGTTCGCACTGTCGGTTAGTCGGTCGTCTCATCTAACGAAAGTTGAACTACTTTATTGCTCAATATGTATTCATCGTCCGTCTCTAAGAATGTGCTAGGCCAGCCATTTGGTCGACGAAAAGGTAAACTCCCCGACTAGAAAGAGGTCTTTACTGGTATCTCATACATGACTTTTCATAGATCAATCCACGAAGATTTCTCGCTCATCTCTCCGTGTCCAACGAGCCGTGTGGCTGTCAGCTGGAGGTGGCATACTTGCCACGCTCGAAGGGGTGTATCTGATGATGCGAAGCTTTCAGCGGCTGAGACATTTTTAAAGGAAGCATTGGCCCTTGAGTCAGTGCGCTCATGCTGGGTAGTATGCAAAGCTTCGTAATGGATAAACGCCTTTCTGGATCTCGTCTATCGTTTCTACTACCAGGAAACTTCTTTTCGTGATATACTATGGCCAAAGGGGGCCAAAACCCTCAAATCCACCAGGCTCAGAGAGGTTTTGAGTGAGAGTGACGTACCGCTGGATGCTCAGTATTTGTCTCGCGCAGTGTCCGTTATCCCCCCAGTTGGCCCAAGCATGTTAAAGCTGTCCGGGGCTATAGTTTCTACCTGGAACGGCTTGGAAACTTTGTGTGCAAGCCGATGGTAGACTGCTCCAAAAGATCCTGCTGGAGCTTCAGTTTTCACGAGATCAAAAATTGTTCAATATGCAATCATGATTCCAATGATACACCACTATCTACGTCTTTGTGAGTAAGAGAGTTGCCGTGTAGTCGTCAATTGGTAGTTCTAGCCATCACGAACAATCTCGCGTTTGTGGAACCCGTTACATAGTTTCCATGGAAAATGACATGCACTGTTGAAAACAGCGTCCGAAATGTTCAACACGCGGTGAATGAAACGATGGTAATAGGAAAAATGCAATTTCCCGCAAAAAAGAATTGTCTTTTCAGATGACTACCTTGACTCGATGGCAACATTACCACTGCTCTCGATGAGTGTAACTGTGACTCTATACCCGGTGCATTTACAGCAGATACTAATAGAGATGTAAAATATTATCAATTGCTTTATCTCTAGCTCTATATCGTCTCGCTTCAATACCCTTATTATAATATAAACCAATCTTGGTTGCAGAAATCTTCGAATAAAAACACTAAATATCTGGGAACAAGTAAATAAAACCTCTTAAATTCTTCTAGTGTTGCGATATATCTGGACCTGGGTGTGAAGCCCATATTCCGGGGGGGGGGGTGTGGAACACTTCACCACTAGCCTGGAAGCAATAAGGATTAAAGCAGCAGTAGACTGGGTGAGCACCGCCATAGTTACGCTATATTCCAATAAACAGACCGGGATCTATTTGGTTATTGTCGGTGAACATATATTTGGTCATTTCCCATGCATAACAGTGGATCGACAAGGGACCATCTTTTCAGTTCCTGTTTCTAAAAAAACATATACAAAAGTTTTGTGTACTCCACCCCCGCCCCCGCCGTTCCCGGGACCCACATACATATCGATACATAATGATTGGCTGGGACGGGGTCGAGAAAATCCGACTCCGAATCCCCTCAACCTTGACGTTGCGCCAACAACAAAACAACCTACCAGTATATTCCATATTGGTACGATGACTGACCACAGTACTGGCGAGTCAGAAGCCGAAAATCTCTATCTGTCTTCAGTATTAAGACGATCAAGTCATGTGCGGTCGCCGTTACCTACAAGGGTCCGAAGCGCCTGCGACAGATGCCGGCAACATAAATCCCGGGTAGAGCGATCCTATTTCCTATGAACGCAAACTAGCACTATTACTCTTAGATATACTAAGAAATGCGACTGCCTATAGTGTGATCCTTTCCGGCCCTGCTCTCTATGCGTCCGAGCCGACGTCCCTTGTCGACCACTATCGACAAGCCGACCAACTGCACGGAAGTAAGCTGTAAATTGCAAAGAAACCAAGTCGTTGCCTGGCTGACATTCGGTTTGCAGACGTATAAACCCTAAACAAGGCTCCAGAGGTCGCCGACGCCAAACAAGCATTCCGTCGGAGACGCTTGACGAACAGTCACGAGACGCAGCTCATGGCCTTGGAAGAGAAGCAACGAGTCAACATCAGGCTCGATCACCAAAGACGCTTCAAAGGAATGGCGTATCTGAAGAGTCTTCGGGGACGCATGATATGCCGCAATCTCTAGACTGCGGTGAAGCCGAATCTGCGATTGAAATTGCTCGAAGACTTTGTGGACTTGGCAGCAACCACATCAGTGACCAATCCACCTCCGCCATTCCTGGCTACCAGACCACCGGCCCTTGTGAAACTAATTTGGGTTCAACGATCACCAATCAGCGAGTATCTATATCTTCTATTGTGGGCCAACACCTGCCGCCCATGGATCTTGTGTATAGTCTGTTAGAAGAGTATTTTGATTCTGTACATTGGTTCTCCCTCGCCATATACGAGCCAAAGTTCCGCAGAAGGCTCAATTCCATTGCAGATGGACGTGCATATCCATCGCAAAGACCTTTCCTTTTGCTTCTAGCCGTCATGCTCGGAATGGCAGCCTGGTATCGATCGAGGAGTAGCGGCACTGAACTGACCCATAGCAGCGAGGATTGGGGCCCATGGAGTACAGACTTGATCCAGCTGGTCGAGTCAAACCTGGTGGAATTTATGGATCAACCTTCAGTCACGGCGACCCAAACTTGCATCCTTCTAGGGTCACATCACGTTTATCATGGTCGTCCAAATCTCTCATTTTCATTATTGGGAGCAACAATCAAGATGGCCCAGTCCCTAGGATTGCAGCGGCAATATCTGCGCGGACAACCCGAAGATATCGAGGAGAGGAAAAGAGTTTGGTGGACCATCTACACATGGGATCGGTTTGCCTCGATCACCTATGGCCGGCCGTTAGGCATCAACGACAAGGACTGCAATCTCCAGATGCCGCCGGATCTCCTTGAGAACCCAAGGTTTGTCGGCCATGGCTCCTCCCAGGAAGAAGCAATATGCTATTCATCCTATCAGCGGGAGCTGAATCAACTTTACTTAATCGCTTCCCCCGCACTCGAGGCTATTTTCGGTTCCCGCACATTCAGGACTTCGGAACAACTGGCTGGCGACTCATACCTTGCTTTGGTCAAACACGCTACAAAAAAACTTCAGGAATGGCGACATTCTCTAACCACCCACCTTAGTTTAGATCTCAAGAATGATTTTCAGCCCGACAGCAAGGCAAGCTCGAAAGCGTACGCGTTACAATCTTTGTCGCTGCAGCTGACTTATGACAACATTCTCGTTGTCCTGCATCGACCGTTGTTAGCACGTCAGGTTAATCAATTATCCTCTACCAGTAAGCATTCTCCGACGGAAGTCCCAGTAAATACACCAACATACCACCAAGCGCATTCCCTGAGCCATTCTGGCTCATATTTTGATTCTACATCTTCAGAGACGCGGGTCACCAGCTCTGAGCTGTGGATGGATGCTGCGGTGAGGACATCGAAGATAACAGCACTGCCGGTCCTTATTCGGCTCGCTACAGAAAGTCATCTGGTCGCCTTTCTCGCCATCAATTTATTTCATGCAGCAATAGTGCTAGCTGTCCTGGCACTTTCAGAGCCCCTTTCAGACAAGGCACAAGAAGTTAAACGCACGATTACTCGTATCCTCCGTGTTCAAGACCTCATTGGCAAGCGGTCTGCACTGTCAAAACAAAGCACGATCGTCCTCAAAAATATCGTCGCCCTGCTCCTTCGGCGCGAGTCAGAGGCCATGCTTGCTCCTGTCACTCGAACAAGTGAACCAATCGGCGACCAGAATAACCCCCCGGGACCTGATTCAGTTCCGATTTCTGTAGAAGACGCTCTCCGATTACCGTTTGATGCAATGCAGGACTCGCGTTATTTCCCTACTATCAACGAAATGTCTTCGGATGTTAACAGGCTGTATCGCTTAAACGAGGGTTTAGCGTCCGTTCAACATGGTGAGGCACCTTGATTCTCAGTAAATTTACCACTACTAATGTTACGCGATTTTCTATACAGCCTTGGGTCCGGGTGATGATCGGTTATTCAGCATTGCTCCGAGCGGCGAAGGTCCTCAAAGTCAGCAGTCCATTGAGCCAAACAGACACTCCCGTAGCATGTGGCAACCACCTACGCAAGACTGGAATGTATCGAACGAAGTCTATGGCTCTATGGAAGATACCTTTTATGACGGAAATATGGAGGGAGGGTTATATTGGTTATGGGATACGACTTGGAATGGAATTGACGGATAATCTTACTCGTCCACAAGCTCGAAACACAATTCGACGTTCAGGCAAGTTGCGACTCTCATCATGACCTACACGATAGACACACGACTCGGACCTTAGCAAGTCATTTTGGAACCTTTTAAAATCATTTATAGGGTTTGTTATAGCTCGGAAGTGAAAGAATCTTTCATTTATAGGTCTTTGTCATTATGTTACACACTTTTGGCCACTTCCGCATTGAAGTCTGGGCCATAAATTACGCTCTTGATTCCAGACCGGCCAGCCACGTTCTTGAAGGCATCTTCCGCCTCTGGGAACGAGTACTCGTGAGTAATGAGGCCATCCAAGTTGACCCGTCGCGAGTTGAGCAGCCCAATAGCCAATTCAAAGTCTCCTGGCCCATAACGGAAGCTCCCCTTGAAAGAAATCTCTTTATCACAAATCTGGCCGACTGGGATAGAAAGATTGGGCTTTCCTAAACCGACCTGAACGAATGTGCCCCCCTGTGTGAGGGCGTGGATTCCACAGTTCACGCAAGGCTCAGCCCCGGTCGCGTCGAGAACGATATCAAATCCATTCTCAACTCCAGCGGTCGACAACAAGTCTGCCGCATTCTTCTCTGGAGATTCAGAGCTCATTTGATATGCGTTTGTAGCACCATGCTCGAGCGCAAAAGCCAGCCGGCTTGGGACAACGTCCACGACTGCTACTTTTGAAGCGCCAAAGGCGCGAGCAACTGCAGTACACAGCAGACCGACTGGTCCCGCTCCAAATACAGCCACGGACTTCTCCTGCATTTTACCTGCTAGTGAAGAACTGTGTACGGCGACACTTAGAGGCTCAATCAGCGTAGCATCACGCAGCGAAACGTGTGATGGCAGCTTGTAACAGCACTCCTGGGGCACGCGATAATAGGTGGCAAGTGTACCGTCATATGGGGGTGTTGCAGCGAAGCGAACGTCCTTGCAGAGATTATAACGACCGGAACGACAATGTTTGCAGGTGTTGCAAGTACTGCCAGGCTCCAAAGCCACGCGGTCGCCCACGGCGAAGCCTTTGACACCATCTCCGCACTCGACCACAATTCCGGATGACTCGTGTCCGAGGATTATGGGTTTCTCAACGACATATCGTCCTATCGCGCCGTGCTGCCAGTAGTGTATCTGTATACCATGCAGTTTGATAAGTATCGTCACAGAAGACCCAGACAATTGGGCATTGGACTTACATCTGAACCGCAAAGACCCGTTGCGGCAACTCGAACAATAATATCTCGGCCTGATTGGAGTGTAGGTATGCTGCATTCTTCAAAAGCAAATGAGCCTCCAGGATGAAGGACAAAGGCCTGGTTGCCACCCTGTATATTCCTAAATTGTGAGTTAAAGCCACTCGAAAAGCAAGCGCCACGAACGGAAGCAGGGGATTACGCACCTTGGCATCTGTTGTTACTGTCATTCTGTCAATTGCCGGTGTTGCAGTTATAGGTGCTGGGACCACGAAATTTCAAATAGCTGCAGCGTTTTGCTGACACAATGATTGAGCTTTGGGCGGATCCGGAAGTGGCCTACCTATGTATTCAGTACAATTGTACGCAACTGGGGAGTGATGCGAGGATTGGTGTTACTTTAGAGAAAACTGCTCAACGCTACAGTGTCACGGACCTCATGTGGATCTTCTGACGCGCAAGCTTTTACTGACTGATCTCAACTGAGGGACAGGTGAACTGTCAGTGTCTTAAAACTTGATCAGCATCACCGTGTTGACTATACCCTGCTTGGCACAACGTCGACCACGTACTTCAAGAATTATGGAAACTTTTGATAAATCCCCGTAGAGTCTGTTATTTGATTGGACGGGCTCATTGGCTAGTTCACCGCAGGCTTGTTGGCGCCCGGAACCGTGATATTCGCCACCGGAACCGATTAACAACGTACGGAACCGTAAGATGCCGCCGGAAGCACGCTCAATGAGGATTCTTTCTCAGTGGCCGAGCTATGCTCACTATCCGCTATGTGGAACGGTCTTGAATAAATTATTATTATCAAAAGTCATACGGCTTCTTCCACAGCGGCGCATTCCGGTGATTATGCCAGCCCGAACTCCGAAAGTTCACTTTCTACCAATTTCGCCGACTCTTGATCGACGTGGAGTTGACTCTCTCCCAAGAACAGGCATGATTTCTTCCCATGGGCTCGAGGTGTGTGTGTAAAACTACTTAGCCCTTTTTGCCCCGGCTGGTGGAAGCAATATAGTATGCGTCCAAGGACCTCCTCGGTCTCCCTTTTTTTCTTTTTCATACCACTCCAGCGCAATGAGTTCTAAGCGGACTTCGGTGCTGCAGGAGCGCTATAATGCGGCCACCAAAGAACGATCTCATGCTTCTCGGTATTCATTCAGAGAAATCATAATATCAAACATTGAATATCTGGTTTTCATCTCTCCCGAGAGACATCATCTCCTATTAAAAAAAGGAGCAGTAAACAGGCCGGTCTAAGGTTATAGTACGTAATTTAGCACTACATGCGCTGATAAATTGGGCCACGCGCAGAATACAGGAGCTTCAAAGACTCAACCTAGATTTTACCCCAGCGAGTCCCTGAGAAAGCGCTCCAAGATTATCGGATCTAATATTCAAGTAATGGAGAGGACCTTTTGCATTCTATATCTAATAGCATTGTCACATTCTAGCCAGATCAATTGGATATCCAATGTACAATTGAAAAAGGGTGAAGGCTAGTTTCGACAACTCCAGTCCGTCACAACTCAGCTCCGAATCATGCCTCAGCTTCACTCTCCGAACTAGAAGTATTGCCTTCCCACGCTGACTCGGACATGACGTTCATTCTCGCCCCCTCCTCATTTGGTGTGGTAGCCGGTGTGCTAGGGTTGATCTCGTCATTCTTCGCACAGTACTCTTTATGTCTCTCACTCAAAGCCTTGATCTCCTCCTGAGTTTGGGCTTTGACCAACAAATCCATTCCGTCTAAGAACGGTAAGCATTCGTTGGTGTCCAAGCCATACGGCCACTTTTCAACAAATTTCTCTTTTCTCTTCCTCGTGCGTTCTTTGTATGCATTGATGATTTTCTCAATGTTTCTCTCGCAGATTCCCTGCCTTCTTGTTCTATCAGGACCTTCAGGGAGACGTGCCTCAAGCGCAAAATATCGGTGAGTGTATTTGAGCCAGTCTTTCCAGTACGATTCGCGCTTGTGGAAGATGTAGATGTACAATTCGCGTTTTTCGGCTTCAATCTCCTGGACTTCCTCTGGACTGAGGACTGTTTCAGGACTAGAGGCGTTATTCTCTTCTTCGGAGGGTCCTTCTGGTGTGGGCATTGCTGGGCCTCCTTGGATATTGGAAGGGTTAAATGGTATTCGGAGTTCTAGCTTTCTGGCTTTGGGGTGCTTCGAGATTGATGAGAAAGAAGTGCGAGGGAGAAAAGAGAATAAAATGAATTGCAGTATCATAGTTCTACTTGAATGATTGTATATGTATTCCTCTCTATAATCATTATTTTGTGTCAAGATTGACGGTGTATCTGCTTGACTCATTTGAATATAGATGAATAACGAGGAGTGATTCATTATCCTCCGACATAAGGACTCGGAAATAGAATGTCATGGAAAAGTATACATTGACATACCGGTACTCCGGTCTAGCTGTTCATGTTTGACCATTCCTCAAACCTAGCCATGTTACACTCGAAAAATCTAGCATGGCTGAGAACGCTCTGTGTAGCCCGGTTCACGCTCATCCTTGTGAAACATAGGCAACGGAATCAGAGTGGTTTTTAAATGTATTATGGTGTTCACCTGACTTACAGAAGTACTCAATAACTTCAGAATTCTGATCCATTCTAAGATCTTTTCCTGGAGATAAACGGTGTATTCATTTCATCTCACTGCCTAGACATCAAAATGCGTATCTACTTCAATACATTTGAGGTACAGTTATTCATAAGTACCTAGGTAGTAAAGCTAGCAAAGCCAGGTAGGCAAGTTACATATGCAAGCTTCAAATCATAGGCAACTCGCCCCAACTTGGTGGCAGGAGGTTACCTACTCCGGTAATCAGAAAAGACTCTTTCCCCTGAAACGGCTGTGAGTACCAATAGAGAAGCCAAATGAGGTGACAGAAGCTGATTGAACAACGTTACACAGTTTGCATTTGCTCCGTTGCAAACTTTTCTGGAAAAGACTAGATCTGCTTTGATTCTCCAGTGATCATAAACACATGGCTGTCGGAAGTATGCCAGGAGCTAAGTGTAATTGGTGCAAACATTCAATTCCATCATGTTTGTAAACCAATGAAATTGGATTAAAGTGATTTTAATTTCGCAGAGAGCATTATAAATCAATCTCAACGGAGAGGGCAGCTATGCGAGCTCGCTCTGGCTTAGGGCTTGATACCTAAGTATTCCTGATGAGGCAGCGGTAACTTCTATGGAAACTTCCTCCTAAAGAAAGAATTGATATACTTATTCCCTCAACTAGAAGTCTCCCTAATACTACAATGCAGAAGAGTCATAACATTTGTCACACCCTGTCTCATCTGAACACGGAGCCAACACGACTGACTCACCTTTCGACATCTGATCCAAGATGGCCTGGAATACCGTCACTCTCGATACTAATAGTCGTGGCAGAGAATAGACAGTCATCATTGACGCATAATAATAGACGCAATTCAATATATATTAACCTCCTCAGTTACCCCTAAGTTGCGTCCTTCGATTTTTTCTTGTTCAGCATCAACTGTCCCCTCCCTGCCCTATCAAACAAGTCAGAAAATAAAGAAAACAATAAATAACAACAAAACGGTGAAGCACAGAAGAAGTTCCGCATCAACCTTATCTCAAACGAATTTTATAGCGTCCACTGCGATCAGCATCATCGGTTTTGTCCTACCATGATGGCCTCAACAGCAAAAAAGTCAAGAATAACGAAGCATAAAAAACAGACCCGGCCTCTTGACTCAGTTGAGGAAGAACCCTCTAGAGTAAAAGATCCTGGGGGTTACAGATTTGGTATTGAGCTTGAATTTCTAATGAGCGCCAAAGGTTCCGATAACCAGCTTCAGACTGGTGAATCTCTTCGGCAGCATCTTGTGCAAAAATGGAATCAGAAAATGAAAAATGAATTGGGATTCATTCCAATGGAGTCTGGCTATTCAACTCCAGGATACGCAAAATGGAGGTTGGTTAGTGAGTTTCCATTAGAAAACTACAGCCAAGGCAAATGTAAGTCAGCACAACGGAGAAATATATGGTTTCGTATCGAGAGATGCATGCATCCATTTACTAGTATTTCGCTGTTTCTAACTATGCGGTATGCTAAGGGCCTCTGGAAATCGTCTCGCCGATTTTTTATTACAGAGATATCGACAATTGGCAGAAGTGCATCTTCTTGGTGGTTGGATTCTTTGTGAACCACGCAGAACTGGAAATGAGTAAGGAATGTGCATTTCACATCCACGTCTCTCCAGCTGAGGGCGAATGGGACCTTGTTTGGCTCAAACGAATTTCCATGGCAATTTGTGTTCTTGAAGAACGCTTGAATGGTGTTCATTCGATTGACAAGCGGGTGCAAGAAAAGTTCTGCAGGAGCAACTTTCAATCAAATCCACTACTTCAAGAGCGGAGCCGTGAAAAGCTTGCTTCATCCATCTATGATTGCAAAACAGTCGAAGAACTAGTTGATATTATCAACGCCAACCCCGGCGAGGACGGCCAGCGAAGCTACGCTTGGAATTTCACGGGAATATCGACAGATGAAAAACATACACGCCGTCAAAATAATACGCTAGAGTATCGAATTCCCCGAGCCACGACTGAGATGACTACCATTATTAAATGGATTGTATTTGCCGTGACATTTGTTCACGCTTCGGTTACCGGAGTAGAATCTACATACCAAGATGCTGAGAACGATCCAGATGGGGTCGACGGTTTTTTGATGGAAAATCGCCCTCCTGGTGGTACTGACTCACTTTGCTGGGAATGTTACAAGGCAGTTTGAGGAAGTTGTTGGCACAACCGATCGATCCCCTTGGAGTGTGGTTCTTTTGGATCTACCCGGCACGGCTTTAGGGCTCTTTTCCTTTTTTTTGGTACATTTCATACACTTTTCTTTCCTCTTTCTTCTTATTTCCTTTTGAAATTTTCCTCGACTTCTCCTTTCTTTCTCTTTCTAATTGGTACTCATATTGGTTGGTGAGTTTAATAGACTGGATGGATGTAGATACCCTTCTACTATTGAGATCTACATCCCTGATTTTCTACCAAGCTATAAGTATAATCTTGTTCAATAACTAAGTATTTGCATGAAGTTTGTAACTTGGACGAGTTACTGCTCCCAGGGACTCAGTCTTGCCTACCTAGTTAATATAGACATGTAGATCCAAGTGCCCATGACAACCTTGGAAGGCAAGACCTCACAGTCCAACGAAAATATTAGAAGGTGGCGAGAGGGCGAGCAGTTGCACCTTTGGTATGCGCCTCTGGCACTGAGTTCAAATCTTCTCCAAAGCCCTGATGCATGAGTCCTTCAACAGGACTAAGATGTTTGCCATCACGATCCCACCTTAGTGCGTCTAGCAAGTCTCCCTTCAACCACGATTGATGTAAAAGCTTTGGGGGATACTTCTTTAGCTTTTGCGGGCAATTTCTGAAAGGCAGCTGGCAGATTGTTGTCCGTACAGAGTTATTTGTGTAGTGCTCACGGCTGCTTGAAGTCAATTATGCACCTCATTTTAGTTTTTTGGCGTAATGTTGAGTTTTTCTAGAACCTGATTTGCAGAAATAATGGCAATTCTCGACATGAATCTCAATTTATTGTCAGGATTGTTAACATTCTCTAACACATTTTCCATCCAATGCAGGGAATCTCTGAAGTTTTAGAGAACAAATCATGGCTTGTAGTTTGCGTCCAGTTTCGGTCAATTATTCTTGTAGCAGCCCACGTTGCAAGCGACATTCTCTTCAGCCTTTATTGGCCCGTAGTAGTTCATCGGCCCTGTAGTCAGCTGTCTGTGTAATACCCCGTCACAAACGCAAAGTTTGTCTTATGGAGAATATCAGTAATCTGCTCATTAACTGGCCATATCCTATAGCCCGTCAGTATCAGCCTGTGTATAGTAAGTTGGCTTGACTCACCATGGGAGCGCCCCAACACCTGTCATGTTCTCCAAAGCAATCATCAGCCGTATGGAAATAAACATAAAATTCGCAAACGGCCCACAAATTCCCATTCGCGCTCATAAGGGCTATGATTATCGCCGCAGCTGCTCCCTGTCCATAATGCATTGCCATGTTCAGTCCGAAGCACTCAGAATCGGGTCGACTCCGGTATATCGAATATACAACTTCCGCCTCAATTTAGCACAGCTATGCCCATTGATTAGCTGTCCGTGTTGAGCTTCTGCCCTCTTGTAGCTATGCTTCCGGTGGAGAGATCCTGCGTATACTCCTTGCTGCTATCAATGAACTTGGCTTTTCCGTGTCAGGGTCTGTTCGGCATCCATTGTGACTGAGAACAAGTGTTGAGATTGGGTCAACTTACATGACACCAAGAGAAATGCATTCATCCTGTGGAGCACCATCTATCGATACTTAAACTGTTTTTTTTTCTAACTGACAAAAGGTCCACTACCTAGGCCAGTCTCCCACACCATTCTGTTAAGGTCGATTTCCAGCCTGCTGAAATACATAGCCCGCCCACGAGTCTAGGCACGTGTAGATTAGACACGGCTGTAATTGTGTCTCACGCGGTGATTTTTGATATTATTCCGGTTATTCTTTATGGCAGACTGTTTTACCATGTCCACGTCATCCATGTCACCCGGAGATCTTGTCCATACAGCCTCTGGCTCTATGAGCAACCGGTCGTGTTCGAAAGACACCTTGTGGAGAGAAGGCCAGACACTTATCTGCACAGTACTACCGTCACTTTTCTCAAAGTTTAGACTCCTCATCTGTTCTGAGTATGGCGTTCCTCATTCACTTCGTTGAAACTCATATTCGAATTCCTGACGCTCGAGTCTCTTCTTGAAAGCCACGCAATCCTCAAAGCACTCAGAAACTACTCCGCGAGCAGTATTTATCTTGACACTTGGGCCGCAATATTTCCTGATCAAATAATCAACTCTCATTGAAAGCTCATTGTATGCTTCGCGAAGGCGATGAGACTCAAAAGTATCAAAAACATCCAAGCCCTCACTGGTGGCTAAGCGCCAATATTCCCAAACTTGACTGTCGGCTATCATAAAATTAGTACTGCAACTACCTTCATAGAAGTACGCAGCTATTTCTTACAAGAAAGTTTCACTTCTTCGCTTAGAGTGTTTAAAAAGTTAGCAGTCATGATCGTAGGACTAAGGACGAAATTCGCTTGCAATATCTCTTCGAAAATTGTTGTAGTAATGACACTTTGAATATAGGCGCGTTTTGCATGCACATTCTCTAGCACTTCTTCTGGCGGAACTGCAGGCAGGTTTCCTTCACTAAGCGATTGTGAAGTCATTTTATTCAGGGCTTCTCTATCTCTGAAGCATTTTCTCGTCCAAACATCGAGAGCATGTCCAAGTCTGTTCCATTGCGCGGCGCACTGGTCATCGTATATGGTTTCTCTGCGCATTTGAAGGGTATTAAGCTTCGTCACGAGCTCAGTGATGACTTTCTAGTTCTGAGTAGCTGACTCGGAGGCCTCTCGATTCGCTTGTGCAAGCAGCTCGCCCTGGCGGCGAGCCTTCTCGTTTAGCCGTACATTTTCTTGAAAGAACTTTGTGAGAAATGAGACTGCTTCATGGTGAGCTGAAATTTCTGTGGCGGCTTTCTGGGATCCTCCAATCATGTAGATATCATCGTCCATAGCATCGTCACCAGTAGCCATTTGTTGTGCTTCTGCTTCGATCTTCGTCAATACTGACTGCAAAAGCTTCTCTTTTCTTCGAAAAGAGACTAGTTCATTCTTCAATTGCATGTTTTCTTGCATCAAGTCTTCAGTTCCGTTTTTCAAGCCGCATATTTGCTATAAGGATGTCAGCACGTTGTGTTCTCTACCAGTCTTTGATGCTACAGACCTCTTCTATTCCTTCAAGATGCTGTCTCATCGATCCATGCACTACCATCAACTTTTGTCAGCAGAAATCCAAGCATGGTAAAGAGATATCAAAAGCCAACTGAGCTTACAGTCCCACATATCGTCCAGGTCTGGGGTGAGTGCGAGGTAGTCGTTCATGATTGTAGAGGAAACGCTCTCAGTCGCAGTTGTCACTCACATTGAATAGGTGTTGGTGGAGAAATATGGCGTGGGCTCAGCTGTGAAAATAAGTTAAGAGTGTGCAAAGTGGAAAGAGAAACTGAAGGCGCAAGAAAGCGAGGTCAGGTGTTTTAAGGCATCTAATCTCGTAAGGCATCTACCTTCGACTTCTCCCGTCAACCAACCTCTGTTCCCTCTACTCAGCGGTCTCTACTCTCACCTCTACTCTCACCTTTACTCTCGTCTCAACTAACCACATTTTCATTCTGTCCTCGTCTGCATAACTTCCTTCCTACCCAGATAAGCCCTCAAGGGGCTGGAAGGCGGTTTCCTACAACTCAACACGTGAGTCGTGATAGCTACTTCGTCAATGGACCTTGCCAAGATGGGTACTAATATGAACTCTCAACTCTCCTCTCCAGATGGCAGATACAAGGAATCTTTGATCCCGTTGTGCAAGATGTACTAAATCTTATTGCCGCTCAGATTAGGAGGATTAAGGCATCGGGTCTTTCTATTCAGGCTCTTCTGTTAGTCAGAGGCTTTGGAGCAAGCGAGTACCTCTACCGTCGCCTCTGTAAAGCGAACCCACGCCTGCTCATCAACTTCTCAAGTTCCAAGCTTGCTCCGGAGAGATTGACAAATAGTAAGTCTATTTTTGTTTCTTTTGTGCTTGATTATTCCATATATATACAATGTACTAAGAAATAACACCCCATTAAAATAGAGATTGAGAAGCATTGCGAGTTGCAAGTTGATCTCCGCAAGGTGCCAAAAAAGTTATTCGAAAAGCACACCAACAGCGATGGCCAGTCTTACTACAAGATAGTCTACGACATTGCAGTTATCCCCACCTCCGGCTACATGCTTTTCCAGTTGGAGTTCAACGGGGTCTCGTATGGCAGTGCACAGGCAGACTACTGAAGATGGTGAACGATGGCGTGAGATTTTTACTCCTCTATTATGATATCAATGCGGATGGTTATTCTTTTTGATTTATCAAGGGCACAAATTTGGGTTCTCTCGACTTCTGGCTGCATTTGATTGGATCTTTTTGTGTCGGTAGATCTCAAGCTCAAAGGATGTTCTACGACTAAAATCATACTTTGCGCCTTCTTAATGAAGTAGCAGTAACAAGTATCTCGCTGGTCATGTTTTCAGGTGCTGCTTGTAAGCATAAACAGTGAGAATCTCATGCCAGGTACCTCATTTTCTTGATAGGAGTCTCAAGGCTCTTGAAAGTGAAGTGCACTATCTCAGTAGAATGTTTTACCCTACTAGATTGGTCTTTCAGGCCAACGGCAATAATATTTTGAAAATAATGGGGTCAATTATTGTTCTCATAAAGATTTCGCATGATTTCATGTCGCTAGTTAGTTTATACTATGCTGCTTGATTGTAATAAATATAAATACTGCCATACCAACATCAGAGGGCAGTTGATATTTCTCCCAACTGCCCTCTCGGAAGGGTTTGTTCATTGCATCACGGCTTCAACATCTCGTACAGATATAGCACCGAGCCTCGTAGCATAGTCGGATATTAAAGCAATCTCGCGCTATACCAGGTAGATCCGAGTATCTAAAGTTGTCTGTCAATCTTCAATCCATTCTCATCCGCTCGTTGTATTGTTCAGTGAAGTTTCTGTAGAGCTAGCCCAAGGAGTGAATTTATAGTTCGCCCATTCATCATTGATCTGATTACCTAGCCGTACCATTCGATCTCTAGCTTGTGAATAAAGCATGCGACTTATCGAACTGTTTGTCAGTACCATGTAATGCTTCCCAAGACAGCTCGGTTTCACTTCGGCTCAATTCAACATGGTTGATAAATCGGCGGATGTAGCTGAGCTGTCATCATCGATCTTCGACTTAACCTATAGTGAGGCTAATTCTTGTGATAGGGAAAACCCTCTCCCCAGCAGTCTATTGAAAAGATGAATGTCGCGTACTGTAGGAGAGGATGGTTGCATTCCAGTGATCCCGACATGGCTCTCTGGCCATGGTGGCCTGTATCGTGGTGAGATTTTGATAGATGCCTATCCAGAGGCTCAAACGACTACCTAGGACGGATCATATTGGTGGTGACTTGACCGAGAACTATGCCTGCCGTAACACGTTCAAGGTACCTTGTGCGGTGCGCCGCTGGCCTAAGCGAGATATATGAATGTCTAGCGCATCCCATCAGATTTCTTTACACGGCGTGTTCACGGCTAAACAATCAAGGTGTATTGCGGATTGCTGAAGGAGTATCCATATCCACGTTGTTGATTGTTGAATAATACGTGGTTTGAGGTTGAGATTGTAAGATGAGTGCAGGAAGTAAAATCCGCTGTGCGAGAATTCCCGCTACATACATAGCCGGCATTGCCAAACGTCTGTCTGGCCAATAGGAAAGACTTGAATTTACACAGAATTGGAGACAATATCTAGCACCGTCTGCAAATAGGGGGGTTTCTGAAAAAACGACGTTAGAGGGCTGGCTTTTGGAGATTCGGACATTGAGCAAGTGAAGATATAGAGCACTATTCTTCTCTCTCTGGCGTTACCTAAGTATATCAGGCTATCTACATGAAGGCTAAACTAAAGATGAGACCTACGGCATTTAAAGGGGTCCACAAAAGTATGGTCATCTATTGATCTCGCTGCTGAAACCGAGCAACGGAAAGCAGTACGACACCACACGTTCCTGGTGCTTAGGGGTCAAGGATTATGCCATCAACGGGGTCTTGTATGCAGACTACTGAAGATGACCGGAGATGCGTAATATGGCATTTTATAACAAAGCGAAAGTTGAGCGTGATTGGGGATATTCCATTGGGGAGGTTTTGGCGCTCAAGTTTGGCATAATAATATTCAGGACGAACAGAGAAACATATAACAGAGAAAGATACGGACTAGATTGGAAGACTAGGTATCAAAACATTCAGCCAACAGTCTAACAGCGCAACTGTGAGATGTACAGAGACCTCAAGCGAGGAAAGATATTATCAAAGACCCCGACCCCAATGTCTATCAAACCATCAGATTGGCCTCAAACAATCGGCATTCCTTACCTACTCTCTTGACGAATTTACCGACCAAAATCCCGTCTCTCAATACCCAGAGTAGAACATACTCTGAAACCCACGTTCTATACCAAGTCGAGAGATACGTGACCGGGAATCGGCACTGCGCACAAATGAGGCTGATTTAGCATGCCAAATCAGACACCTTTACGAAATTTGAATTAATTAAGTGTGGGCCAGACTGGGTCGGTGTCGTGTGTCCAATCTCCATACTCATAAGCCAACGAACACCAGATTAGCTATTTCCAATTTTTTTTCTTCTTTCAGCCATACATACAAATAGTACGTGGGGGGGGGGGCAAGAGTGCTACCTCGGGCTCGTACTGTTTGGGGGGGGATTTTTTCTCCGCACAACGATACATAACGTACATACGGAGTA
The DNA here is from genome assembly GCF_001907595.1 of Talaromyces atroroseus. NCBI lineage: Eukaryota > Fungi > Ascomycota > Eurotiomycetes > Eurotiales > Trichocomaceae > Talaromyces > Talaromyces atroroseus. Next base: position 1,055,103 of record NW_017971434.1, read on the forward strand.
CTCCGTATGGAGTACTTACTCTGTCTGGTCTTACTACGCTGGACACGGTAAAGCTGTAAACTGACACTAGACTGAGGCATAAAAATCCTTCTTGTAGCAGTCAACGCGGGCCAGCTGGCCCTCCGCATACGATCCGCAACTAAACACGTAGTCACAGCGATATAAGTGCTACACTTATAGATGAGGGATTTTTCGGGGCGTATGTTTAACCAGAATAGCTACGTTTTCTAAGTTACGTAGTACGTGCAGCAGCCGGGCTAAAACGCAAAGAGAGCAAGTCGGCGGAAACGCACAGGAAGAAATCCCAGAGCGCTGCCGACATCCCGCTCGGCCCGATTCCGTTGCGAAGAAAACTTCTCTGGGCTTCTAGACAACGTGATTCGCCAATGTTCTTCCGGTCGTCGATTGCCACCGAGTTACAAGGGTGGGGCGGGGAGCCTTTTGCGTGTGGTTGGCTGGATGCCGGAATAGCCCTTATCTCCGTAGATTAACGCGTACTGTTACTTCTTTCGTGCTCTATGATGGTCGCAGAATTGCTGGGAATCGCTCTGTCTGTTTGCCACGAACGTAAGAAGGAAATATAAAATAAGAATGCAAGGAAGGAAGAAGAACAAACTGTCTAGAGAGAGCCTCGGTTCCTGAATATCGTATGATGATTATATCTACTATTTACTGTACAGCGTAGTGAAAGGGTTCGTTGAGGATAATCCAATGTAGGTATTGGCCGTAGTATAGTTCAATGTTTAATATGATTTCTTGTTTGAAAGTCCTATTCATGTTGCTGGCAAAAGAGGTGGACTAGGGCTTTTTACGCGGTCATCGAAATCCTTGTCTTTCGATCAAATAGGACCATGTCAAGTTTCTAGAATAGCAAAAGCCATTTTAAATATTTATAAGATACATACAACAAGTGATTGCTTTCCCGAAGACGGCGGCGGATGGGAGAGACACCGACCTAAATCCATTTGAAATAAACTTGGGAATTAGAATATACCTAGGTATATATGTGTGTGTGTGATAGTATGGATTTTCAAACGTAAAGGTTGATTTATAAATCGGGTTTGAATAATTCTGTTGGGCAACAGTCCGAATTGTATGGAGTTATGTCAATATATATATATATATATCCATGAGCATACCTACGTAATATCTTCACAGGCCATTCAATTCTGAAACGCGAAAATCGAGACAATCAGAATGAGCTCAATAAGGTCTTCGAATTTCTACATCCATTCTCAAGAATTGGCACATCTAGGTACCTGGCAAATACAGTGGTAAACACCATATTGTGCAGATTAGCCCTAATGCAATGCCCATCGCATGTCAAATAATCAGATCACCGCGGCTTAAAATCTAGATCATCAATTAATGAATACACCTCTATACTGAATTAATTATGCATACAGCCTAACAACTATGATAGGATTGATAGGAACAAACACCGAGGTATCCCAAGAGGCGAATAGCCGAACCATGGTACCAACTTTTCTGGAAGAATTCGACCAAACAATACCAAAAAATCTGGTACTCCAAATCTCCAACACACTGAGAAAAAAAATGGAGAATAATCCACAAATCAAAGTTGAAAGTCATAATACGAATAGAGAGCGGATAAAAAAAAAAACGACTCAGGCAGTGTTGCATTGCATTACACGAACATGCATGCACCTCTAGCAAAAACCGAGAGTAGCGAATCTAGCGACAGAATTGATCTAAATTAAATTGACTGACGTGTTTTGGCGGAAAAACCGCATAGCAGATCTACGACTGGACTTGCAGTATGTGAGGTGGTCATGCGAGCATTTACTCTGGGAAACCACGGTATACACTCTACTCCGTACCGTACATGCGGTAGGAATGGGACAGAACGTGCAACAATCCCAAAATGAGGCAAGCCAGCAAGCAAAGCCATGCATGCAAGAAGAAAGCGGCAGAGGGGAAAAAAAGAAAAAAAAAACGGACATGCCGATCGTTCTTTTCCCAGGTGGGATTTCACACTAGCCCGTTTTCGGTAATGTGTAATTTTCAGTACGAGCGCTAAGCGCGGTATATTTACAATACAGAATTACGAATACTCTGTTGTTTTGATTGTATTTTATATCACTCTGCTGTTTACACGATGGAAGAGAGACCGAAAACCAAGCCCTTGGCTCTGTTATAAAGAATCAAGGAGGTCGCAACCTACGGGGCTGTGTATGACTGTATTCGTGCAACCAAAAATTTAGGCCGAGCATTGTTTGTGTTGCAATGCAGCTTGGCATGCGCCATGATCAGATCAGATCATATCAGATGGATGGATCAGAAGACAGAAAGAAAAAACAAAAAAGAAGACAGGAGGTCAAGATTAACTATATACTACGTAGTCACTACGCTGATAGTTCTATAGCTAGTTATATTATATCACCAATCAGACGCGTCTGTATGCACTGCAAAGCCCTATTTCCATGCCCAGACATTCAACTCTCACATACTCGATGACACAAGCAAAAATTCACCCAGCCAAGAAGAATCAGCCCAATTTGCTGTCCTACTCACTAACAACGCCGGCATGCTTTATTATCTGTACATGTCCCGTGTTGGAATTACCTGTTCTTGGTAGCATATTGATATCAACATAGATTCAAGGTTTATTGATTGAGCCAAGGTCTTGTCATGCCCGGTCTCCCTGCCAAGATGCCCAGACAATAAATATGGTGATCATGAATGGGAATACTGGCTGCACGCCGATTGATTGTCTGCATGGCTGTGCATGCAGACAACCTATTTTGCATCTTTACGATCGAAGCTTCGCAAACATCGGCAGAAACTTAACGTGTTCGGTAGAGAATACGGGGTGGGTGGCTTGTATATATGGAATGGGTTATGGAGTAGCCGGCATTATTTGCTTGGCTGAATGCTATTCTACTGATATTTATTGAACTTTGATGTTCAAGTTGATGTCGATTATGAAGATGAACGTTGTTTGATCAATAATTGCATCAATACATCATCATACACTGTATCATAACTACACATACAGACAGACAGACAGCGGTCAACACACCGTACATGATTGGCCAGAGTTAATGAAATTAGTATGGAGCCTGCAGCCAAGTCCTCTCCGTAATTAGAATTACGCACGGAGGATTAACTTAGCACGTAGCGCATCTGAAACCGTTACTATGGCGACGCCCGAGCTGCCAACCAGGTACATGAATTCCACAATCTGTATACAAAGTGAGTTGCAACTAGCAAAGCTAAACCAATTGATGACGATATATGGAGAGATTACTTGCAGTGTATCCTGGCCATGCAATTGGCCTAGTTGTAGCATTAATTGGCCAGCGTCGTGAGCTATGCACTCTAACTATGGAGGGCTGAGGTATGACGTCAAGGGAGAGCTGCAAGCGTTTCTCTCACGGAGAGGTCAATTGCAAGAGGAGATATTTGTTGTTGATCAATTCGTTTGATGCTATAAATACATATAGAGTTAGCATATGATTACATCCATTGACTGAAAACTATTCGATACTTGTTTGCAATTGAGAGAATAATGAGAGGGAAGGTAAATTACTTAACAGCCTCTTAATCGGCGCGCCTTGATACAGTGTATGTTACCGCAAATACACAATACATGCATACAGACTTGTAAAACTGGTAATTGCCGACGGTATATAACAGCTAATCCCAGCAGGGAAAGTCTACTCATCTCTTAGTTCCTTAGTGGCCGGATATTGGCCATCTCACTTAAGTTGGCAGTGCGAGCCAATCACTGCGCGCCGATTGCCTTCTTACTCCGTATTATTATAGTTGTATGAGCAGAAAATCTCTCATAGAGATTCATTTGGCGCCAACTGCATGTGGTTAGTGAGTTCTGTGCCTATCTAGTATCTAGTCAGTATCGCATGCTCGCCGAACAGATAACGGAGAATTATTTGGTGTTTGTTTGACAGTTTAGCATATTCCTTGAAACGTGACAGCTGCATGAGCTATCCCATGCCATGGCATATCGCTCAACGCGAATTGACTGTAGCTGTCACTGACAGCGACTTCGTCGTCAAGCTCCGCCAGTAACCACAGACAGTGGAGTGGCCCCATACCAAATCGCCTTAGTAAGATGCTAAGTATGACTACTACGTTAGGGAGCGACCTACCTAGTCCTAGCACAGCAAGTGAAGGCCAGCGCTAGTCATGCTATGACGGAGCTACTATATGGATCTAAATTTTATGGCGTTCTGTTCCTGAATATCGATGATCCACTTGGCTGCTTACTAGCTTGGTAGTAGTGGAAGGAATTAATTTTCCCGATTTTGAAGCTTCACTTTTAATATCGTCGTTTTACTTTTCGCTAGTCGGGGATCGCTCTGTGCTTACTTGCTATAAAAAAGGGAGGAGGTAGAAAGTGATTTGTATGTGAGAATTGTTTCATGGGTGCTGTTTCGAGCATGTCCGTGTTCGGTGAGCTTGTCTTCCCGCGATGTTCCGAGGAGCTTTCTATGCCGATTGACTGGTTGAATTTATACAGGGAGTGTAGAACACATCTAGAACGGAATAAGGATATGACGTTGGATAGGTCTGCAAATACCAAGGACTAAGGAGTCGTGCGTATCTAGTACGTTTTGCCAAAGGATGCGCTTATTACGGAGTACTTAGCAGGAGCAACGCGACGTAGATCATCAAGAAAGACGTAAGCTCTCGTATAACGATAACGGTTAACTATACCGGTGTGTCACTGCATCTGTGGCATATGCATTATAGACATAGCCGATGACAGCAATCCTGACGGAGGGTCAAGTCTCAACGATCGTTATGTTACGTATTCATAAGTAAGCTAGATCCACGCACGACGTGTTCATGTCAAACGGGAACTGACGCCATATAACTACGGCTGGCTGTCAGACTACTCATGCCAATCGGAGGACAGATGAAACAGGCATGGCGGTTTACTAATCGTTTTACTCTAGCCTTAGCTTGTTTGATCAGCTTGAACCTAGCCTAAACACGCAGTATGTATTTGTTAGTTAGACTGTCAAGATGACACAGTTAGAAAGTAGAGCGCAAATAAACAGTCTCGTGACTCGTATGTATGGGTTCTGACTTTTCAGTACAGCAGAGCATGGTTTTCTCCTTCTCCGACTCCGTGGCGTATTTAGATCACACACACGATGATCATGCAACGTACCTGTCCAGACACTAGTCCCAACCGGGACAGCTAGCCACAGCGAAGAAGCTTTCCCCAGAATGGGTCGACTTGCACCTGCGAGGTTGCAAGGATTTGTCGTTCTATGCAATGTGCATATTATGCTGACTCGCTCGTACTATATGCATTGTGCACGGCGTGTGATTGGCCAATGGCTGGGCCTGAACGATCATTGGATATGGGGCGCGCCGAGATGGAGCGGCGGGCCAATCATATTAGCCTATTAGTATTAGGGCTCGATCAGTATCAGTATGCTACGGGCCCCGGCCGCCGAAAATCATGCTCACTTTTGAGAAAATGACGATGCTCCTTTTGAATGTGATAGCCTAATTCAAAGAATTTAGAAACAGTAGAATGGAACAGGCGCATGGTCGCAACTAGTTACAACTAGTACCACGAGTCCTTGAGGCCTTGACTGATATGCTGTTAATCAGCACAACCCCCCTCCCCTCTCCAGAGCCAACCTGTTACTCAGCGGGCTTACTCATATTCGTCACTCAATACGAGAGATGCATGCCCTGTAGAGTGCACTGTTCAGGCAACCCGATTAGCAAGCTTGGCAGGCCCCGTCGCTGTTCCTGAGCGTAGATCATGGAGACATGCTGGGGGCTGATTTGGGTGAAGATTACGGAGAAGACATACTTAGATGACTTATACGGAGTACTCCGGGCATATAGAATATATGATGAATTTACGATATGTCCATACCGCGAGACGTAGTAGAGCGAAGTGAAGCCAACAAGTCCTTGCCACGGCGTTGCCTCGTAAAGATGGATTGTAGAAGGTAGTAGTAGCATAGATACAACATACACACATGCATACATACATAACTCCTCCGGCCAGTAACTAACTAGCTATCAACTATAGTAGTATAAATTATGTCAGATACGTATTCTGCACGAGGCGATACTAACTAGGTACCAGGCAAGCCGTCCGAGCCGACCGAACCGCCGGCAGAGCAAGCCGCTCATCAATAGTATCATTTACAAGTATATAGTATATGCCAATGACAGCCTGTACTCGCCCGGTTACTGCGTATGAGATTTTATGTGCGATGTATGAGAGAATTAGATGTATGACTATATGACTTGCCGACAGTCCGTCTTACCCGCCGGGGAGTCTAAATTTTTTTTTTACGGCGCACACAAAACTTAGGAACCAGAAAAGAAAAAACAACAACAATGCATTTGTTAAGGTGAGAAGAAAATCGAAAAATCGCGCATACAAAAATCTGTCCGACCGCCTTAACCCCAAGACGGGAAGCGCCACTAAGCCCGAAGCAGAAGGGAGGCAAAAAGGAGGAAGCCTTAGGTAAGCAGACGCAACGCACGTAATTCGACTCCCCCCCATAAACTATGGGGAAGACTAGAAAAAAGTGAGAGGACAGAGCACAGGCCGAAAAGAGTGCCACGGCCACGACGCTCGATTGTATCTCACTAACTTCTTGAGGGGCCAGTCGGCACGCCTGTCCCGGGATTCATCGACCCTCCACTTTTTTTGCTTCCCTGGACGGAGTACGTGTTAAGATATCGAAATTGGAGAATACAGATTGCTCAGACGCGATAGCAGGCAGTTAGCAAACACGGCACGCAGTGTCTCTCTCTACGGAGCCGTGGTACTCTGTGCTGTAGCCATCCTGCTCGACAGCGCACACCAAATCGACATGACGTAGACGTAGAGTTTTCTCCAGATGCGCTCCATATATCAACCACGATATAACTCCGTACATAATGAACAGTATATATCGCACCCATGGATGTTGTCAGTGGCTGACCCTGGGATTGTCGCGGAAGTACAGGCCTGGTACGGTAGAAAAACACAAATACCGTATTACGCGTGTGGTAATGCTGGAACCGGCACGCTCTGCCGCGAAAACAAACAAGGCTTCCTGAGGCTTCCGTTTGTATAATGTTGCAGGAGAAACGGGGGTGCAGTACCCAATGAGGCATGGTCAAATTACCATCCCGTCATAGCCGAGCTGTATTCGGAAGGCGGCAAAACCGCTAGGGCGCGGGCAGCGCCCGTTATTGGATGCGATAGGTACTAGTGCCAAACACCAGTAATTTACGCTGGTCCCTCGAAAAGGTGGGCGGGTAATCGTCGGGCGGGCGTAAGAAAAAAAGGAAAAAAGAAAAATTTTTACTTACGCCGCTAGGCCGCTTCGGGCCAGGTACCGTACCGTTTTCCTTTACCGGGCGGATCCCTCTCAGAGCTGTGTCTCTCGCTCTTCTTCCGTCCTCGTCGTTTCCCTCGCTCTCACGTCGCGCCGAAGCTTCTAATAAATAAGACGCCCCCGTCCCCTCCCTCGATCCAACTTTTTTCCCTTTCCCTTCTCTTTTCTTTCTTCTTTCTCATAGGAAACTCTCCCAATTCACCATTGTTGCTAGTGTGTCCCTTCGTCCATTTGCTCGGATCTCGTACTGTCGAGGCTGGTGAGCCTAACACCCATAGCAAAAATGGCTGAACGGAGAATCTCCTATGCGGCCGATGTCGAGAACGGCCAAAACACCCTTCCTACTGATATCAACAACGATGCCCAAGCCCTCGATGAATATACCGCCTTGAACCGTTACATCTCCACCGCTCGCGATCTCCGTCGCGCCTCCGTCTCCAGCGCTGCAGGTGGCGATGCCGCCGGAAAGTCCAAGAAGCCCTGGTGGAAGTTCGGTGGTTCCAGCGGTGCTGCTGTCGACGAGCAGTTCGTGGCCCCCGATGATTGGGTTGACACTGATATCCGTGCTGGTTTGAAGAGCACCGACATTGACTCCCGTCGTCGCAAGACTGGCTGGAACGAGCTTGTCACCGAGAAGACAAACCTGTTTGTTCAGTTCATTGGTTACTTCCGTGGTCCAATTCTTTATGGTAAGTTGGGAGACTTGAACTCGCGGGATTTGAAGCTTAATCGCTTAGTAAGGATGAAAGACTAACGTTTGATTTCCTTGCTCATAGTGATGGAATTGGCTGTCTGCTTGGCTGCTGGTCTTCGTGACTGGATCGATCTCGGTGTTATTATTGGTATTCTGATGCTCAACGCTGTTGTTGGTTGGTACCAGGAAAAGCAGGCTGCCGATGTCGTCGCGTCGCTCAAGGGTGACATTGCTATGCGTGCCTGGGTTATTCGTGACGGTTCCGAGCAGGAGATTCTTGGTAAGATTGAATTATACAACCACAAACAACTCTACTAGTACTAACAGTGGTTTAGCTCGTGAGCTCGTTGTCGGTGATATCGTCATTCTTGAGGAAGGTCAGGTCGTCCCTGCCGACGTTCGTCTTATCTGTGACTTCGAGAAGCCTGGTGACTTCGAGAAGTACAAGGAGTACCTCGCTACCATGCACGACGACACTCTTAAGGAGAAGGGTGAGGATGATGACGAGGAGGAGCACCACACTGGTGTCTCTATCGTCGCCGTTGACCAGAGTGCCATCACTGGTGAATCCCTCGCTGTTGACAAGTACATGGGTGACACTTGCTACTACACCACTGGTTGCAAACGTGGCAAGGCCTTCGCTGTTGTTACTGCCACCGCCAAGCACTCTTTCGTCGGTAAGACTGCTTCTTTGGTCCAGGGTGCTCAAGACCAGGGTCACTTCAAGGCTATCATGAACTCCATCGGTACATCTCTTTTGGTCTTGGTCATGTTCTTCATTCTCGCTGCCTGGATTGGCGGTTTCTTCCGTCACTTGCGAATTGCTACCCCTGAGTGGTCTGACAACACTCTCCTCAAGTACACCTTGATCATGTTCATCATTGGTGTCCCTGTCGGTCTTCCTGTCGTCACCACCACCACCCTCGCTGTCGGTGCTGCCTACCTCGCTGAGCAGAAGGCTATCGTCCAGAAGTTGACTGCCATCGAGTCTCTCGCTGGTGTTGACGTTCTCTGCTCTGACAAGACTGGTACATTGACTGCTAACCAGCTCTCCATCCGTGAGCCCTACGTTGCCGAGGGTGTTGACGTTAACTGGCTCTTCGCCGTTGCCGCCATTGCCTCTTCCCACAACGTCAAGAACTTGGACCCCATTGACAAGGTCACCATCCTTACCCTTCGCCGTTACCCCAAGGCTCGTGAGATCCTTGCCCGCAACTGGATTACTGAGAAGTACACTCCTTTCGACCCTGTCTCCAAGCGTATCACCACCATCTGTACCTGCGACGGTGTCCGCTACACTTGTGCCAAGGGTGCCCCCAAGGCTATCCTCAACCTTTCCGAGTGCTCTGAGGAGGAGGCTCGTCTCTACCGTGACAAGGCTGCTGAATTCGCTCGCCGTGGTTTCCGTTCTCTTGGTGTCGCCGTCCAGAAGGAGGGTGAGCCCTGGCAATTGCTCGGCATGTACCCCATGTTCGACCCCCCTCGTGAGGACACTGCCCACACTATCACTGAAGCCCAGAACCTCGGTCTCTCCGTTAAGATGTTGACTGGTGACGCTATCGCTATCGCTAAGGAAACCTGCAAGATGCTTGCTCTTGGTACCAAGGTCTACAACTCTGAACGTCTTATCCACGGTGGTCTTACTGGTTCCCGCCAGCACGATCTTGTTGAGCGTGCCGATGGTTTCGCTGAAGTTTTCCCTGAGCACAAGTACCAGGTCGTCGAGATGTTGCAGCAGCGTGGTCACTTGACTGCCATGACTGGTGACGGTGTCAACGATGCTCCTTCTCTCAAGAAGTCCGACTGCGGTATTGCTGTAGAGGGTGCCACCGAGGCTGCTCAGGCTGCTGCTGATATTGTCTTCCTTGCTCCTGGTCTTTCCACCATCGTCGACTCTATCAAGGTCGCCCGTCAGATCTTCCAACGTATGAAGGCCTACATTCAGTACCGTATCGCCCTTTGTCTGCACTTGGAAATCTACCTTGTTACCACCATGATCATCATCGAGGAGACCATCCCCGCCGATTTGATTGTCTTCATTGCCTTGTTCGCTGATTTGGCCACCATTGCTGTCGCCTACGACAATGCCCACTACGAACAACGTCCCGTCGAATGGCAACTCTCCAAGATCTGGGTCATCTCCGTCATCCTCGGTGCTATCCTCGCTGGTGGTACTTGGATCATGCGTGCCTCTATGTTCTTGAACAACGGCGGTTTCATTGAGAACTTCGGTAACCCTCAGGGTATCATCTTCCTCGAGGTTGCTCTTACCGAGAACTGGTTGATCTTCGTTACCCGTGGTGGCAAGACTCTTCCTTCCTGGCAACTCGTTGGCGCCATCTTCGGTGTCGATGTCCTGGCTACTCTCTTCTGTATCTTCGGTTGGTTGAGCGACGCTTCTCACGACCAAACCCACCCCCACGACCCAGCCACCTTCACCTCCACTGGCCACACTAGTGTCGTCACCGTCGTTGTCATCTGGGCTTACTCCATCGGTGTTACCATCGTCATTGCTACCGTCTATTCTATCCTCACTGACATCCCCTGGTTGGACAACCTCGGTCGTCAGACTCGCTCCAAGGCTGACACCCAGATCGAGAACCTCATTGGTCACCTCTCCAAGTTGGCCGTTGAGCATGAGAAGGACTCCGTCACTGGCGCTTCTCGCTACGTTCTCGGCACACGTGCTCCTGAGGAGGAGGACGATGAGTAAAACCGTTCCTTCTTGCCATACAAAGCTTTGTGGTCTCGCTTTCGTGACTAGCGCATGAGAAAACAGGAAGTTGCAAGTCAACCGACATGGTGGGAAGTCAATATCCATTCACTTCTAATTGACACCTTTTTTTCTTTTCTTCTTTTCTATTTTCTCTTTTAATTTTCTCCCTCCACATCATATGCTGGGACAGTTTTTCTTTTTTTTTCATCTACAAACTAAAACCCAGCCCCAAATCATACCACCATCAATTTCCTTCTACTCCTGTCTCTGGTTATTGCCAGCACTCCGGACTACAAACTTTCACACGCAAAACGAAGAACTGCGCACACACATAGACCCTTCTTTCTTGCTGGAAAGTGTTGTACATCTTTTTTCTTGCCCCCTGCTTTCTCGCCGTTGGGTTTTAATAGAGCTTTTTTTCAAACTTGCTTTGTGTGTTAATTTTTATATGTATGTATGGTTAATACCGGTAAATCCAAGTTTTTATTAAACCTTTTCCCCCATGGGACGTAGGTTAAAAAAGGACCGTACCGAGACTCTGAAGTACCTTGGTCCCATGTCATCTATTTGCCTTTCGGATTTCTATCTGTGGTCATGCGACATAGGGTGGCTCTGCCGGTGTTCGTCGTATGTATATCATAATATGCTTCTACACCATATCATCCGTATCAGAACATCGTACTCGTACCAGAGAGGCTGAATACGAGCTCTGCTCACGTGACGCCAACTCCTGACGCGGCCTCCCTGATTGGGCCAGGAGCCCACTATACCTCGGCGATCCCCCGAGGCAAAGAAAGCTGCAGCCTGCCAAGTCGCCATTTCCAACTTTTCTTTTACCATGGCCTCCTGCAACCTATCTCTCCAAAAACGCCGTGGACGATACCGTCTCTCCCTTTTGAATTGACATCCTTCAACGCCAAAGCCCCGTCACCTAACACTACCCCTACTCTACATGGAGTTGAAACACGCGACTGCGACCTAGACCTCCTGCCTCGTCAGCCTCATGCGTCATCAGGTGTACCCGATTGATATTGGCTGTGCAAAAAGACAACCAAAGACGTTTACGATTGCCTCGCGACACGCTGATTGCCGGATCGGCTCGATTTGTTTGATGCTGCTGCTGCTGCCATGATTCTGAAAGTGCCGCTCAGGCTGGTCAAGAATATAGTCGGCTGCTTCTTTCTTGTGCTGTTGTTGTTTGCTCTGTATATGCGCTATGATTACGATAATTGGTATCGCTCATCGGGGGATAGGGCATTGGCTCGCATGAATTTCTGTGGGTATTCTTTTCTTTTTTTCTTGCTTACTCCTAATCCTTCTGCATTTCCTCTCTAACTGAGTGCGTATTCTTCTAGCAAATGCGCATCTCCCAGCGTCGCCTCTATCGACTATAACTGCAGTAATAACAGCAACAACAACAACAACAACCACAGCAATAGCTACAACAGCGAGAACAGCCCGGAAAGACGCAACCCTTATAATGCTAGCTCGCAATGAGGAGCTGGAAGGTGTGCTGTCTTCGATGAGACAGCTGGAGAGCTCGTGGAATAACAAATACCATTATCCATGGATATTCTTCAACAATGAGCCGTTTACCGACGAGTTTAAGGCGCGCACGCAGGAAGAGACGAATTCCGAGTGTCGTTACGGTATGTTTAACTCAAAAACATGTGAAGGCGGAGTTCCTAAACGTGGTGCTAGAACTAATCCCAAAGGAACATTGGGATGTACCCGAATGGATCGATAGTGAGCTCCTTGAGACATCGATGCGGAGGATGAAAAGTCAAAGGATCAAATACTCGGCTCGGCTGGGCTATCATCAAATGTGCCGATGGAACTCGGGCTTTTTCTACCGACACCCAGCCCTGGAAGATTATAGATATTACTGGCGCGTTGAGCCGAATGTGAAGTAATGAACACATTCCACCATCCACACGAGATACTTGTTCTGACTGATGATAAGATTCTTCTGCAACCTCGACTACGACCCGTTCCAATTCCTTGCCGATAACAACAAAACATACGGTTTCACAATCAACGTATACGACGACCCCCTATCAATCACCACCCTTTGGCCCGAGACAATGACCTTCCTAGACGCTCATCCAAACTACCTCAGCGCTGATAATTCGATGTCATGGCTAACAGACCGCACGCTGCGCCCTGAGCACACCGAAGCCGCCAATGGCTACAGCACGTGCCATTTCTGGAGCAATTTTGAGATTGCAGACATGACATTCTGGCGCAGTCCGCAATACCAGGAGTACTTTGAGCACTTGGATCGTGCGGGTGGGTTCTTCTATGAGCGCTGGGGGGATGCGCCTGTACATAGTGTTGCGTTGGGGTTGTTTGAGGACAACTCTCGGATTCATTGGTACGTTTCTCTTTATACCTTTATATTTGTCTGTCGCTAACGCTTTATTAGGTTTCGAGACATCGGCTACCAACATCCTCCCTTTATAAACTGCCCCGACACCCCGAATTGCAACAGCTGCCAAGCAAATATATTCACGCACAGCTGGAGTGTTATAAATGAAGACTGTCGCGTAAACTGGTTTAAGCAGATGTGCGAGAGTCGTCGGAAACACAGCACTAATAATAACCTAACCTCTGAGGAGGAGGAGATATGTCGTCAGCTATATTCTATTAGCTGACGATATATCAATCTTTTTTTATAAATGTACACAAGTTTGGGTAACTATTTTGAATAATATGTAAAATAAACAAACAAATAAATAAACAATCTTAAATAAATAATTTCTTTCCCTTTCCACAGACATTTGCGAGTCAAAAAAATAAAATCAATAAGGTCAAAAACAACCCCGAAGGACCCCCGCAAGCTCACTTCCATACCCATACATAAAGTCATCCGAAACTGGCCACGGGTCTATTGTCGTTGTTGCCGTGGTCATCATATTCGTATACCCTCCTGCCTGCGCATCAAGTGCTGCGGTGGTGGCATCGCCCATGTTGGTGTTGATTGCCGGATTCGGTGCGCCGATTGCCTCGAACCAATCCATTAGTTCGCGGCTCACTTGCGTTCCGTCCGTGAGGAGAAAGTCGTTTGGGGAGGCGAAGTCTGGTATTGCTGATTCTTCTTGCTTTTTGAGCATGGATGTCTGTTCTGGCTTTGTTTCGGGTTGTGGCTGTGGTTGGGTTGGTATGGCGTTATTCCCTTCTACTCCTATCTTAATGCCAGTTTTGGGCCCTGTGAGCTGAGTACTGATGAGGCTGGGTGAATGACTGTTTTCATCTTTCGCTGGTTGTGTTGCCGGTGAAACATGTTGTTGATACTGCTGCTGCTGCTGATTCTGAGACCAGAGTCCAATCTGAGGCGCCAATCTTCGCAGTCCCTTGATCGATTTCCACAATCTCTGCGAAATATACGAATGGATTGAGAAGTCCTCAACCAGTCCGAGCGCCATATAAAACTCGTCTTTGCACTGGCTTGTAAACTGAGCGGGTGCATGCGCAACGGCGAGGAATAGTACTGCTAGTGCAGAGATTAGGAACCAGTTGAATGCTACCTGCTGTAGTTGGTAGATGTCTGTGGATTGGTTGAGGTGTGTTATGAAGCGTATCATATCCCTGGCGATGTCGACGACCGTCGATGCTTCGACGGGGGATTGTGCGACGAGTGCTGGTGTGTGGAGGATGGGGCGGTAGATGAGGATTTTCATTAGACTTGCACGTAGGTATAGAAGTGCTTTGAGACGCCAGATGCTTCGGATGCTGTCTTGCTGGGGGTGTTGGTCGTGCTGGATTTTGTTGCTGCTGTTGGTACTATTACTGGCTGGTGTGTTGCTGTGTGGTAGTTTGAGGAACTCCGGTATCGAGTTGTACCACTGCGTTACTTGCCAGTCGAGGTATGCCATTTTTTCTTTTCGGGCGTGGTGGTTGCTGTGGCTCGATGAGGTGATGAATCTCCATACCTTTTCTGCGATACGGTTGTAATTTATCATTGTGTTTAAGTAGGGGGTATTGACCTTGATTTGTTAGGATTATACATACCAAGCGCCCCTGAGAGCTGTAAGGAAAGGAAATAAAACTCACCGGCCGCGGTAATGACGGGTCTATGTCATTAGAATCAAGATGATACGGCATTCCCATTCCCATGCTGAACCTCATGTCCAAGGTGTATATAGACCAGAAAAGTTTCAACACACCTTCCTTTCCATATGATATAATAGCATGCTGTGGGTAAGTCTCTGATCGATGCAGACCCAATTCCAAGCACAATCGTTGAGCTATTCCGACAGTTCTCCATGCGATTGACTCTTCATCCGTTTGGAAGTAATATATTGACTAGCACGAAGTTAGTGACGAACAAATATACCGAAAAAGCAAGTAAAATTATAAGTTGAAGCGCACCACAAGAGTGATAATCACCAATCTCTTTATACTGGGACGCTTCCACACCAAATGCGAAGCAACATCCCTGACCCCACGAAAAATGCTCATTGCCAACTCGCTCTTCCCATTCGCTTCAGCAGTCAATGCACATGCAAAAACAAGTTTGAGAATGTTGATATCTTCGTCTGAAAGTGGTTGTTGTTGCTGTTCTTGTTTGCTTGTTTGAGCAGCAGCAGCCTCGGAAAACGGCCTGAGGTGGGTATAAAGCGTATTGATCTGATTTATGATCGTTTCCGGATCCAGTATCGGATACATAATACCCATTTCTTCATCGTAAATACGAAATAACCTTATAGCTTCGTCCCTATTGATGCCCCATAATGGGTCGATAGAAGACCTTCGATGATGATGCCGGTCTCGACGCGGCGACAGCGATGGGGCGGGCATTGGCGATGGACCATTATCCTCCTCCTCCTCATCATCACTGTCACTGGCTGATTTTCCTGCTTCGGTAATTCCTCTACTCCGCAGGGTCTGCTGCGCAATGTCAAAGTTGAATGAAGACGTAGTCAGTCCATGGTAAGAAATGTTTTCGCCGGTTGTTGTCGTTGTTGTCGATGATGACGACAGATTTTTGCTTTGAAGCGAAGATATCGTGCCTTGCAAGGTCTGCTTCTGCGCTGAGGATAAAGGTGGTGATGATGCTGGATTTGTTGAATTGAATGATTCTACTGTGCCGGTTAAGGTGTCGATTTGGGTTTGCATTTTTTGGATTTGATCCAGTAGTTTTTCGATTTGTCTAGTAGAAGTGAAAATAAGCAAATATATATCAAGCGCAAACCGATGACGATAATATAGTTTAGAAACGAACTTACCGACTATCCGTCGCGTCATCCGGCGCAAACACGCAATCCATCATTCGCCGCCGACAGCGCTGACATGGCTGTTCGCCGCAGCATTTGACCTTTCGCCGTTTGCATTCGATGCTATGCCGAGTACACTTTTAGTAGTGGCTCATCTCCTCTCCCAACCGGGGTCATAGTTTGGATGCGAATTGTAGAGAAACCCACCAAGCTTTTGCCGCGTATTTAGTACGTTTCCGCTTCTCGGGCACGGCGCTGGCACTGGCGCTGGCAGTAGCATCAGCGTAAGTGCTTGTATTGGCGCCCTTCAATTGAGCTATATAATTCTCTGGTGGAGAAGGCATGAGTGAAGAGCTAGATATATCGATGTTCTTTGTGTCGTCGTCATCGCCTTTGTTGGAGGAGGTCAATTTATGATCGTCCCGGCCCGGCAATCCGGGGTAAGGGGGGCCCGAGCACGGGAGCTAACCAATCTTAGTATGGCGGGATACCGCCACTCCTGCGCATTATTTGTATGTATGTGTATCATTTTACTTAAGATGAGACTTATATTCTATATCTCTATCAACTATTAAATGCCATAGCACGAATTCGTTGCTTGAATCACTCTACATACTGTTATATTGGCTAGATATCAATTTATCTACGTACATAGCACTTATAGTATGCCAAAATTTGCCTCTGAGAGGGACACGATAAATCACACATGGACTTTTAGTACCTAGACAATAATCAGAAGTTAAAGATCATTGGTTCGTTCCTGGCTAGCCGCAATCCATTGCTCAAGTAGCTTTGGGTCTCTCGCCTTGAATCCAATCTTGAACGGCTTGGGCTCCGTAGTGAGCGCTGTAGGGATGGCATTGCATTCGAGGGCGTTAAGAATCGGAAAATCAGACGGATTGGAAGGTGGATGGATAGTGAAGGCGGCTATAAGGCGGATAAAAGCTGTGTATAGTTCTCTGTTGCCCAAATGTGATCCTGCGCACATGCGGGATCCAGCGCCGTATCCATAGTGTGGCGTGCCCTGGTTGGCTTCTGGGGTGTCGAGGTAGCGCTCTGGAATAAATCTTTCAGGCTCTTTGAAGTAGGATGAGTCGTAGTCAGCGGCCCAGGCGTTCTATCATGTTTGTCAGCGCTATTGGTGAATATAACAGGGGAGGAGATAGACGAGGGAACCGGCACTCACCATGAAGAAAGTTGTATTGGCGGGGATAACGATATTGTTCCATGTAACTTCTTTGACACTTTTACGTGGCAGACAGATCGGAATTACCGTCCAAAATCGAAGGATCTCTTTGACCAATGCCGTGACATAGGGTACTTTCTCTTCCACTAGACATTTGTCCCAGGCATCGTTATCCGGGTACACTTTCAGAATTTCTTCATAAGCCTTCTTCTGGATGCGTTGGCCGTCCTCAGAGGCTAGATAGGCCAGGCCCATGACCAAATTGCCCGGCACAGTGTCAATGCCCGCAGAGACCATGGTCAGGCAAAGGGATTTAATCTCCGCTGTGATGAACATAGTTAGGACGTGGACACGCACACACAATAAAAGAAGAAAAGAAATTAGACAACTTACCTTCGTTAAGATTAACTTCTGGGTCTTTGAGGATATTTCCTGTGATACAGGGCTTATCCGTGCCATTTGCAATTTTCTCCTTTAAAAGATCTAGGAAATGGGTCAAGTACTTATCGCGACGAACTCGAAACTCTTCAGCCTCATGGTTCACCTTGGGAAATAGACGCAGCAACGGAACATAGTCCTGCCAGTTATTACTGGTGCTTCGGAAGTTAGAAACGCCTCGCTCAACAGCAACAACCTCCTTTAGTAGACTGTCTTGGATATTGCCATCAATGCGTATGCCATAGTTCAAAGTGAGACTAGTATTAAGCGCGAAGCGTTGGAAATAGGGAATTGGGTTAATATCTGTTCGGCCTTTGCGACTGTCATTGTAGATGCCTTGGATACTCGTGGTTGCTTCTAGGTCGATGATGGGCATGTAACTCTGCACAGCCGGTTTGTTGAGTGCTGTAGCCGCGGCTTTGCGACGGCGCTTGCACGACTCATCCCAGGGAGAAGTTCCGATGGTGAATCCCTGAGAGCTCGACACTACGCTGTGGAAGGTGTGGAAGGTTGGTCGGGAGATGAGGGCGGATTGCTCTTTCAGCCACAGTTGCTTTACGGATTCAAAACTGTTTGCAAATACAATTCTCTGTGTCATCGATGTTCTGTCAGTATAATTAATTACTTTACAAGCCAAAAAAAATAAATAAAAAGCCCACCTTATTGCCCATCCGCACCTGAAACACAGGCCCGTATTTCTTCGCCCACTCGGCGGCTACTTTTGCATGATTATTGCCGAGCTGGATTAAATTGCCAAAGATCGGCACGCCGGGGACCTCTGGCAGGCCCTTGATCTTGGGGACATCGGTCTGGTTGAGGTAGCGGTAAAGGAGCACTAGGAGGGAGATGACAGCGATAGTGATGGTTTCGTGTGCCATGCTGTAGGGCGTATATGCGCTAATCAATCAATATACATTGGACTTGGATCTGGAAAAATTAATACACAGACAGAGAGGTTTCTGGCGAGAGATAAATACCTAGGTTAATGCACTAATGCAAGTATGCGACGTACCAACGTGATAGCTGTGCAGCACGGAACGGGTCCCGCATGTTGTAGCCATACTTCAGCAATAGAATGCAACTACTACGTTATTTACTGACAGTATAACTAGTCATGGTAGCCAGTTACCTAAGTATGATATAGGTAACAGATCTGTGTCGCAATGAGCGTTTGGTGGCGCTGCTTGAATGGCCCAGCACGTGACCACTCACTCTGGGATCCCAGAGCGCTTACAGCACGCCCTGAACCATCCAACACACTCTATGAGCTGGATATTGTATGACGCGATTTAATAGAGAATGGGATGATTGGCCTCAGGCATCAGATTTTTATAGTAGAGGGCGAGTTAATAAAGGGGGCTTCTATGACGGTGATGCGATTTAGAAAATTTGGAGGGGCTAGAAAAAAGGAGAGAATAGTATAATGTAAAACAACCACGTTGAGATTGATCATTGTAAGAGAGAAGGTAAAAATGAACACCATGATAAACACAGAGAAATCAAGGCTAGCATTTAAGCAGCAATAGATCTCTGAAGGATAGAAACAGCCGCCTCTTTTAGTACTGCTATAACCACCAGTCTAGTTAATGGCGCTGAAAACATGAATTACTCCTTTCTACAAGCCAATTTTTCTCCTCTAATCTGATTATATCACATTATACAGTCAACATCGTGTTGCTTTACATTGTTGGGATCATCATGATTACAGTTGAAATTATGAGGCAGCAAAATGTTTTCATCGGATGCGTGAGAGTACGAATATAGCAAGTCTCAACTCGGAAGAGTATTTTCCTGAAGGTCTTAAATCTTCTTATCAAGCTGACGCCGTTTGCGCTTTAGTGCCTCTTTATCACCAGCAATACTCTCAAGCTGTTCTCTAAAACGACTTCCCGCAAATGAAGGAGACAACAGTCCCATTGGAGTTTCTGCACCTGTCACGAGATGCTAGTGTACAGCTTGGATACGAATATAGTCACACCACTTTTGGGCTACTTCGTAGTAGGACTTTATTATGCCATGTATCCTGCACGGTATGCCTTCCATTGCTCATTTGGTGCTGCTGGGTTATGCCTTGCAATCGAACCACCTTGCCTTGTGAACAATCATCAAATGCTTTCCTCGCTCCAGCGGACGAGAGCCGTTTTTGTCATCTATTTCCGGGGTCAGTAGTATTTCGAATGAGCGGTCGTCTAGGTAAATTTAGATTTCTCAAGATTATAGTTGAGGTAGTTGTTGAGAGACCTGGGTGTGCTTGACCTTTCAACATTGAGAAGAAAATCCACTTCTTCAATAGCATCCTGTATCGATCCAAAAGCCTGTCTATCAAAACGACATAAAGTTGCGCCGTACTCGATTATGTGGACAAGCTATATCTAAAGCTTTCAATATGAATTTGTGTGTCATGGTAACCATGTCGCTGATATAGCCATGTGCAATTGATATGCAATGGTTAAATTGCTATTTCATGGTCATGGAAAGCAGGTAAAGCAGAATGTGCCAATTTCAAAGCCTCACAAGTGTCCCACGTAGCTTCAATGATGCCTAGTTTCGAGCCCCGTGGCTGAATGACTTTTGTAAGTCGGAGACGATAATCAACGGCCTGGAATAAGGATTCCCAGTCGGAGCTGTCGCGCTCTTTGCCATTTTGGATTTCCCACATGGCGATATCGAAGGATCTAGGACCTCATTAGTATCTATTGAGGAGGAGTTAGTTTCTAGATAGAATCACTCACCGAAGTGTTGCCTCCTGATTTAGTGGAACAGTTTCAGGCTCAGGAAGTATAAGCTCGTTGACAACGACGCGAGCGCCCTGTTTCAGAGCTGGAATTAAAGACCTCAAGATCTTGATACAATATTTGTCGGACCAGTCATGGAGAATCCACTTGAATAAATAGACATCGGCATTTTTTACTGGCTGCTCCGTGAAGAAATCATATTCCATAAACCTCAACCGCTTCTCAAGGCCCTCTGGAATCTTTGCAGACGCGATAACTTCAGGAAGATCTTGGACAATGCACGTCACATTCTGGTACTTGCAAGCTAGAGAAATTGCAACATCACCATGGGAGCCACCGACGTCGACGACAGTGACAGGATCGTTTACCGAAGAAGTCCAGTTGTAGTGCTCAACGATGTATTTTGTCTCCATGCCTGGGCTGGTGTTGAAAAGCGACATGGCCTCCGCAAAACGTTTTGCGCGCTCTGGCTCCTTGCCTAGGAACTCGAGCATGGGTTGATCGACGTTGTGGGCAAGATTGAAGCCCTTGTATATGTAATGATTAGCATGTCATGTTTGGATTAAATTCAGTTGTACACGTCTGCTCTTACGCTTTGATTGGGTTCCTCTGAGTTGGGCCATTTCTGGAGTGCGTCGACTACCTACGCACCAACAAGTTAGCGCCTGGTTGTTCTTCTGTCATTTTCTCTCTCGAATATTTGTGTGTTACCTTCGTAGCAGCAGGCCACATCTCCTCCAACACCATGCCAACCCATTGGCGAATTGCATGGTTATTAGCAAACAGCTTCGAAGCAGAGGTATGTGCAATTTTGCCATCAGGGGTCTGACGAAAGATACGATGCGCCATGAGATCGCGCACAATACGAAGTAGTGTAGGCCCAGTCAGTCCGCAAGCAGTTGCTAGTTCGGTGTATGTCACTTCCTCTTTACCCTCTGGGAAGGAATTTGCGATTTTAAATCGATACATTGCGTGTATGCTCGTCTGGACGTTGTGCTTATGATCAGTCAGTACAGTTGCTTCCCTCAGTTATTAGAAACATACGGATGGCGCCATCAGTGCGTTTGCTGGCCCCGCCATCAGGGCGTGCAACTCATCCGTCGCAAGAAGAACGGCTTGACGAGCTTCTTCAATGTCAGGTGGGTAATCGTAGGTTGTCGGCGCGTTAGGTTCGAAGGATTGTGTAGGTAGGTCGTTTTCTTCGTTGAAACGGTTGATTTTGGCAACGTTTCTAGAGATGGACGTCGATAGTTCTGTGATTTTTGTCGTGCAAGTCATGATGACTGCTGATATCTAATATCAACCCTTTTCGTCGATAGTGCTTTGTCAGAATCGAGTAGGTTATAGTAGGATTCAATAGCTGGCGCGATGAGAATCAAAGGGTACAGGGCTTCACCCTGTCGCTTCAAGAAGCGAATCGTGTCAGTGAAGAGGATGAAGCGAGCAAGGAAGGCGGCGGTGGTCGAAGTCATATTCGACACCTCAATTTACAGGTTGACAGAACAATACCACGGTAAATACCACGGTAACACAAGCAAACAAAGAACCAAGCAGTACACAAACGCCAATAACTGAGCTGAGTAGCTGAAAATTTGTGAAACAATGCCTTCGAATATTTCCGAATGTGCCTCTTCAACTTGGGTGTCCTTCTTATCAGCAAGATTTAGAGCTGGCTTACGAGCTTATCAACCAGTTGACCTAACTGACCCACGAGCTAACTACCACTGAAGCCATTTACCATAACCCCTCACTGATGTCTATACAGATGTGAGTTATGATCAATTTGTTTCGTCTAGGCTACAATATAACGATTTCTTAGATTATTTAAGGTACAGTGTAGTCCCCTACGTCGTAGTCGCAGGTAGATACCTAGGCCGCTTAGGGCTTGAGACCGATAACCCTAATCATCAACAAAAAACCTAACACGAGACTGTTCTTTTAAAAGCAATATTGACGTAAGAAATATGAAAAATTTTCTAGATATAGCTTAATATCAGGTCTCACTGCATGCACCTTTACGTTGCATAGCATCAATGTCTCGCTCCATCATTTCATCCAAATTTGAGATTCGATAAATATACCAACCCATTAGTCCCGCCTGCGGTAGATTCGTAGTTATGCATCAGCAGCTGAAAAGCTGTGCAACTACAATGCCTTGCCAACATCTCTCAATTTGACTGTTCGATCCCAACCGTCGTAATTGCCCATGTGAGAGCAATTCACCTACTCTTGAATCGACGCCTTTGTAGCCTTTCTGCATCTCTTTCACTAACAATGGCATTATTGCGATCATCAATGTTTTACCATCCTATTGACGAAGCACATATTGACGAAAATCAAGGAAACTTCAATAGGAGGTCAATATTTGTTCTTCGATCGTCATGGCTGTCGCTTTGGTTGATCTTTATAACGTCTCTATTAGCCCTAACAGCCGCATTTGCTGCTGGGATGCATCAAGCACATCTGTATCCTCCATCAGACATTGACTCAATCATGAAAAGTAAGCGGTCTTTATTATGGTGGGGAAATCTCCGACTAAACAACTGTGTCGTACTTTAAGTCGAAACAAGCTCTCAGATCCTCACGTATAATCAAACATTCTCCAAACGACCATCTCCAAACAGCGATTCCGCCTGGGAAGCCATTTTGCCCCTTCAAGGTGGCTTTTTCAGACATCCAGTTATTGCGAATGAAAGGTCTGCATTTTCTGTGTTTCATCAGCTACATTGTCTGGTAATGTTTCCCCATCCTGCTCATCTTGACCTTCTTTAACAGGTTTACATAGAATGGCATTCGGATAGCATATTGGACTCTCCATGACGCTGCTCGAGAAGGCAAAACGTTGCAAGAAGAGGATATTCCCATGATGTCTTCTGAAAGACATGTACGGCATTGCATTGATTTATTGCGGCAAACTTTGATGTGTAATGCGGATTTCACTGTTGAGAAGAAAGATCTGGGCGTAGGAGGGGTCTTGGGTTTTGGGACTGAGCATCAATGTCGGAATTGGGAGCAGATTCTGAGCTGGATGGCGGAGTGGGAGGTTTATGGGCAGGCTGATGAGAAATAAGAGTATGGAGTCGGTCTTGAATTACGACTTTTGATATTTGGTCTCAATGAAAATTAGGATAGATTTCTTGAGATACAGCCTATGACAATCATTGCTCTATCCCGCCAAATAAAGGATTCCTCAACCTTCGTACTTCAGCCTCATCAACCTTTCGATCCTTTACTGATTTCATCAACGCATCAAAATCAACACATGTATGTAACGACGAGTGTGTGTTAAACATTGGTCTCCTATCGCTCACACTCCATCGAAAGGTTGTCAGCGATGGATCTGGATGGCAGAGGACTGCCTGTCGTAGAATATCTAAGCAATGATCTGAAAATCATCAGTCAGCCACGGTGATATACAATCTTCCAATAACACGAATAGGCAAGTGGTGGAATGTACCGGCATGAGGCGACAGATGTCTATACTCCATATCTGTCATATTAGGATGATAGTAACCACGATATATCCATTTCCGTAGCATGTTCTGTTTTTGTAAACTCAAAATGAGTGCTAAACCGGTATGGAAAAGGAAGTACTTACTATACAATGAAGCTGATGATAGACATCTAGCCATACCAAATAGCGATCACCCCCTTCCAGAGAAACTGACGTCTGGCCTTGACTCACCAACTCCTCTGCTGATGCTCGCATGTGCATACCGGAAAGTAATGAGTCCCACGCACAATCCACTTCGGATCCGGGTGCTTGAGCATATGGACTGTCGCGATCGCTTATGAATGGCTTTGGGATATAGCGGATCATTAAGTCAGGAAAGGGGGCTGAAGATTCGTCTTCTTCTCAGTTCCCGTTCCTGAATGTGTTGCGCGAGATGGTGGAGGAAACTTCAGACTAACCATTTGAATATGCGGTCATGGGCTCCCTTGGCATAAATGCGAAGAATATCAAGACTGTAATCAATACACCTAAGATGCAGCCCCATAGCAGAACGAGAAGTAACTTCCATTTCTGTTTTGCGGTCTCCCGGTGGTCCGTATCATTCTCATCTTTGGTGAGGAAGGGCTTAATTTCTGACTCCATATTCTTAGTCAATTCCCATTTAAACAATTGGCTTTTGATGATTGAAAGTATGATTGAAAATATGATTAAGAAATGAGAAGAAAGATCGTTCTTCTTGGCCCAAGCAAACTCTCCTCAGATCAAGTTCAAAACGTTTACAAACTATCGATATCATGTCTGTACTACTACAGTTGCAAAGAAGAACATTGAAAGATCTGCTTTATCAAGCCCATCACTCTTCTCATTCAAGTGGGCAGTATGATGAATGCCTGACTTTCTTTCCCATAAATTAGTCCTATCCAGATAAGAGAAAAGACTGCTACCTGAAGATTGAGCAGAGGTCAAGGTAACACAGACAGCTGTGATCGTGTGAACAAGTTGCAGAAGCTGAATTCTAAGTTTCAAGGTAGTCGAGAACATGCGGACCTAGGTAATGTTACGCCAAAAAGTTTCATCATTTCGACTGTACACCGTCCATATTTTCGGATCCTCGCATTTGGAACATATGACAGGTCATTGGAGGCCTTACATGAGGTAGATACTGACCGCTCATTCTCTCGAGTTTCTGGGCACGTTGTACGCTCGGGGTTAGACTTGAGGAGGTGTGCTGTGTTACCTCGATAACTTCCTTTGCACTTTTAAATCAGAAGGAAGAGGACGTAGTAAATGAACTAGCTTTTATACTTCATCACTTCTTTTCAATGTTCAAGTAAATATTGATCATCTAGTTAACAGTCAACCTCTAGCTTCTGACCAACATTTCACCTCATATCCGAAGTGAAAAAAAAGAGGAAGATACTCGACGTATTTTCTCCGCTATTCGTGAAAGATTGCTATAATAATTCCTAATTTTCAACATGCGTTCTTCTGTCTTCCTTATACTCAGCTTCGGTGCTTCTCTCGCTATGGCATCGCCCATTGCCAAGCCTCGTTCTGGTATGTCAAGCCTCATGAAGCTCAGGAGACTATGACCACTCTTGAGAGCTTCGTTTCTATATTTCAGGACCTAGATTAAAAAGATGAAATACTGATATGTTACAGCTGTCGAGGATACTGTAGCTTATCCCGACGCCTACAAGGATATACACGCACGAGATGAGGTCGTTGTAGCATATCCCGATGCCTACAAGGACACTACTGGACATTGAGTTATTATTTGCCAAATCGATGCTTAGAGGAGAGTCAAGCACTTAAAGGTAAGCCTCAGAGTACCCTCTTCTTCTACTGGTTTTAGACGAATTTGTTTAACAGGTATGTATTTATAGGGCAGAACAGCCGCGTGTGTGTTGGGCGTTTATTCTTGTCCTTTCTCTTCTTATTCTACAATACAAAGTACGCTCTACTTGTGTGAGCATTGGCTGGACAATTATATAGTATATATCGGTCATTACATGCATGCAGAGCTTGAAGGTTTATCAGATGTAAGCTCATGATATTTTCTTTTTTACTTCAATGAAATATTATGAGAACGCCCCAAAGCCTACTAGCTATTTATAGTGAAACAACCATTCATATCTTGATCTCGTTTATTATATAGGTACTGCGCATAGTGGTAGTTCCTGACTGAGCTCACTGAGGAAGCGAATACAACATTCCTAGTTGTATAGCATCTAATCTCCAGATGAATGATTTTGATATCTAGACAGAAACCAAATTCTCTGTAGTGAGTATCTTGAATAGTTAGAAACACCCTTGCTTAGGTGATTGTCCAGCGGAGAATGGTTTGTGTCACAGCATGGAGCCCACTATCGGAATAAGCTGATATCAAGAAAGTCATAGTACATAAACGTAGGACAATGTGGTCACATTGAGCACCTATACAGCATCACAAATGCTACCTCTTTACTTGCTTGTTTAATTGGTTTTAGTGCTACTGGTGGGAGCACAATACCCTTATCCATCCTTTCACCTGGACACGTTACTACTAAGCCACCAAAGATGCGAAGGTGTTACACAAAAACTATGTAACTCATTAAATTCTACTCAACATTAGATTCTTTAGCTTCCGTATGTCCTCTTCATCAACCTTGCGATCCCGGGCTGACCCTATGAAGGTATCGAAATCGACACAGGTGTATACAGGCGAGTGTGTGTAAAACATGGGTCGAGGATCATCCATACTCCATCGAAAGGTTGTCAATGAAGCAGCTTCCATTTTATTTTGCCATAGTACCGGACCTCCCAGCTTGACTCGAAAAAATGGCTTTATTTCGGGTATTGATTCCCTTTTTGTATGTTATATCAACTTCGCCCTGATTATAGTCCTTCAGATTGGAGCAGTCTTAGTTTTCGGAGTCAGCGCAAATGAAAATTATTCCAAACCATTTTGGCTTGGATAGCTATATCCATGCACTTTTTGTGCTCACCGCTATTTCATATTGCAGGTACATGTTACATTATTATGTGCTAATTGATTGTTACAAAGTTGCGAGGAAAAAGTGAGTCTTCGTACACGACTTCGGTTCAAATCACAATGAGAACCAATTTCCCTGATTTGTTGTTGCACCACATTGGCGGTCTTGCATTTGCGCATCAAATCCTACTTCATGTCTTGGCCGATAGGTTATTCGAGCTGCTGATGCGATTCTCTATCCAACCTTTGAAGCCAAAAGACCCTGCTCCTCTTATTTATACCTCGTGCTTTCCTCTTTTTCATTGTAGGCACATCACCTAGTTCTAAATCTGATTAAAGCCATCATAGAAAATCAATCAGACTTCTAGTTCAATTCTTTGGCTATTGTTTATACCTAGGTACTTAAGATGCGTTCTCCCGTATTTCTGGTTGCGAGCTCCTGCCCTGCTTTTGCTCTCAGCTTTCCCCTTATCAAAGAACGTTCTGCAGTGTTAGCTTGTAGCGTCATTCTTGTCTTTAGACTTACTAATAGCTAACAAGAAATTAGAAGCTGATGTGGCGTATCCTAATGTGTATCTGGATGTTTCTGCCTTAGCCCATCCCGGTAAGTACGTAAGGAGGGATGAGTCGGCCGTTGCTTATTCTGATGGCTACAAACAAGCCTGGGAAATAGACTACTGGATGCGTTCATATTTTATTTCATTACATTAACATGGGTAATGGTCTTCAGGCCACTGTTGTTGAGTCACTTTTGGAAGTTAGGGTTAACAGAAAATGTCTTCATCTATCTCTTGTTTGACTAGTCAATCCTATACAGTGGCATGGACTGGTATGATTTAACTGTGACGGGGCATATTTTTTTCCTAGATGCAAATGATCATCAACTAGTATTTCCTTGAGTGAATATTAGATATTCCAAGTCCATATCTTTGCCAGTAATGTCTCTCAGATGATACTAGGTTTGGCGCGAGGGACAGCACTGAATATGGCATGCTTGAGGTTTCACGAGGGGCTGAAGGGTCCGAGTACTAAACCAGTTGAAATGCAGCCAGAGGTATGCTGCGGTGTACCTTATTGTATTACGTGGTTAGAAAACTTTCAACGCATATGCTCCGAGACAACCCTTCCATCTGTAAGCATGCAAAGGGCCTTTGTGCGAGTCTACCTATGCCTATCTATTCATATTACATAGGTGATTCTCCTGCATGGAGATTTATACATGCCTGAGTAACAATTGTAGCTAGTTTCTAAATTTTACTAGAATAGATATAAAAACAAGCTTATCAAATAATCACGTAAATTGAAAAACTCTGTATTCATTACCTAGATTCTTAGTCTAGGTGCAGGCTTGGGCTCTTCATTTCTTTCTCTGTGGTCAACTTCCATCAACAGCTTGACAGAGGCCCTCTAAACTCTGGTACAAATGAGTTCCACCATACCAGCTGGTGTTGATCTCTCATCTGATCGGCGCCCAAGGATCATTGCTGCTAATATTTCTACTTGGCTTTTATCTGTTATAGCAGTATTTCTACGATTTCTGGCTCGGTGGCTCGCCAGAGCAGGATTTTGGTGGGATGATTGGTTTGTTCTCTTTTCATTGGTATGAAGCCTTGATCTCTTTGCTATCTTGACGTATTTTCAGCCATCGGTAACTGTCGACTAGATCTTTTCGGCCATTCCGTCAATTTTAGCTTGCGCTTGGGGTGAGTCCATGCAACAGCCTGCTTCTCTCGAGAATACACGCCAATTGGGCTGTTCGGAAATGTAGACCTCCGCCATGGCGTTGGGTTGCACGTGTGGGCCGCGCCTATAGACTCAGTTCCAATTTTCTTCGAGTCACTGATCATCGCGGAGATCTTCTATGTGATGACAACGGTTTGCATCAAATTATCCATTCTCCTGTCCTATCGACGAATTTTTCGGGTTGATTATGTCAAGACGGCAACAACGACCGTGGCGATTGTGGTTTTTGCCTGGGCCCTTGCTTGTGTATGATATGAAATCTCGCCATCGCTCTCATGTCTGGCACTAACTAGCTACATCTAAAGATTCTGATTGTCTGTCTTCAATGTATTCCGCTGCGAGGCTTCTGGGATAAATCAGTTCCCGCAAAATGTGGCGTTGATGAAAAAAATTATTTCCTTGGAAAATCCATTCCAGACACCTTGACAGATCTGTTTATTTTGATGATTCCACTACATCCAATCTGGAAGCTTCACACGAGCAGCATGCAGAAATGGATGCTCAGTTTCACTTTCCTACTAGGAGGGCTGTATGTTTTATTCCGAGGTTGGGGGCGCGGCCGGGTTTTTCACTGATTGATAATAGTGTTACCATCATATCCATTATCCGGCTTGTTTGCCTCCTACAGATTGATTTGAACGCGGAGGATATTACATGGAATTTTGTGCCCTACCTGATCTGGACCTGTGTGGAGTTGAACGTGGGTACTATCGCCGGTGAGTTGGGCTCGGGCCTTTCTGCAACGTCGTACAGTACTAATCCAACGATTATCAAGCATGTCTCCCCTGTCTTCGCCCAATTTATACACGTCTCCGAGTCAAAGCGGCTGTGTCACCCAACTTGCATCTTAGCGAGGTCAGGTTGGATAGTCGTCGTCGTTGGCAGCCCTTCCCGGAACAGGATGAACAATCCTATCAAGGATCAACAAGATTGAGTGTATGACTACGCATGCCATTTCTGTCTTCCGGTTGTTTACAGAGTACTCTGTTCTCCCTAAAGATCATGTGTTTTACAATGTACATCGAGGAACGTCGGTTTGTGACGAGAGCTGATTGGATTGGCACTTGTTGGATTGTCTAGTAGGGGACTAATCCTGAAGGGTTAGAATCTAAACTTGCTATGTTGCCTTGGTAAAGATAGAATAAGAGAACTATAACTAACAATATTGTATTGTTGATTTCTGTCTCTGTGGTATTTTCATCTGGTTGGGAAGTGAAGAAATCAAAATAACGCGTATGCGCTAATATGACCTAACTCTCTAGTTATACAACATTGAGGCAATCGCACGCAATTTATGCATAACTGTTTCGAAGCCTCTTATCTCCTTCTGCTGAGGCGTAAAACCTCGAATTATTCCTGCCACTTGATGGGCGGCCACAGATACCCCGGGCATCTCTCCAGGCACCGCTTCCTCATGTAGTTAGCGTGGCGGGACGCAGGCCTTACTGTTGACCTGCGTACGCTCTCACAGCTTCTTCTCCTCCTCTAGACACTCTCGATATCATAATATGCCTTCTGTATGAGGCCTCTCTTAATAATTCATGATCTAATCCGCTTCCCAAAGTAAATCTCGCAGTTGTTTTCCAGCCATGGCTGCCACTCCCACTGCCACGTACTTGTTAAGGCGTGATCGAGTTGAAGCGCTCAGGTGCTATCAGCCAGTATCATATCCCCAAGACTCGCTCGCTAACATACCAACCCAGGCTTACATCGCAGCATTTATTATGGCAGTTACACATGAATCATCTCCTTCATCCGGCTATCCCTATCAAAGATGACATTTCAATTGCTGACATTGGCGCTGGCACGGGGTAATCAATTATACCTAATTACATACTCATGGGCACTCCAGATTAGAATCTAGTCTAACACATACTAATTACTCTCTATACACAGGATTTGGGCTGTGGAGCTAGCCACCCAGCTTGCCTCCTCGGCTAGAATCAGAGCATACGATGTCGCCGACACTCATTTTCCCCGTCGAGAATACTGGCCGTCCAACATCACATTCGACAAGCTCGACTCCCTCAGTGATCCCCCGTCATCGTTGGTCGGCAAATTTGATGTAGTTCATCTGCGCATGTGGGCTTTCGTTATCCGTGACAATGATCCGAGCCCGCTGATTCGACATGCCGCCAAATTGCTCAGTAAGTCTTCTTCCTACATGCTAGTTAATTATCTGCGCGACATTGGTCAAGAATTGAAATCTGAATCATTCCTTGTCTTCATATCCATAGAGCCTGGCGGTTATCTCCAGTGGGAGGACGCGCGATTCGGCAGCAACGTAGCCAAAGGCGATGCCGCTCTTCACGTTCAACAGATGATGGACAACATGGGTGGCGCCTCAAAGCTGAACTTCCAGTATGTAATACCACTACGCCATAACCTGCTACCCTGTCTTCTCCGTGCAGGCTCAAACGTGATGAAACACAACAGATAACTTACTTTTTGGTGGATTACAGGTGGCTCGACCAGCTCGACCAGCACGTGAAAAACGCTGGAGTGGACTTAGACGTCATTGATTGCCAGTACAAGTCTTGGTCGACTCAGCTTATTCCGCTGTGCACTGATACCTTCTTGGGGGCTATAGAGAATAGTGGCGCTATTTTAGAGCATTTGAAGAAGGTTGTACCATCAGTTCCCAGCCCGGAGGAATGGAACAACGGGCTTGAGACTCTGCATGGTGAGATTCGCAAGCCGGGTGGAAATGAGTTTTACTGGCGTCCAGTTACACTGTTGGCTAGGAAGTATGATTGATAAATGCCAATGTCGTGTCCTGAAGTTCAATGTTTTGACGGAGGTAAGATATAATCCATTACCTTATGTGTCAGTGTTCTCCTTTTCTCCCTTTGTCGTAAGTTGGACTGGATCAGTAAATGTAGAATTGATCAGCAGACACTTGGTCCCTAATCAAGAATCCTTCAAAATCAGTATATCAAGGATATACGCACGAATACAAAATATATTTTATATAACATCTCGTCAACAGTGAAGTACTAGCGAGGGTCATTATTTGCTCGCTATGAAGTGATCTATAAGGGGCCCATTTCAACAGCCTAGCTAGATGCGCTATTATGTTGTCGATGTGATAACTTATAAGGTCAAAAATAAGCACCTGCCGGTTACGGTCACCTCCTCCTCTAGGGCTCCGCGAGCCACGTGAGCACTGATCAGCCACCGAAGCACGCTGAGCACTTCGTGAGCAGGCCCGTGCGATCGATCAGTGATCGATCAGGCCCGCGCAGTGAGCGCTCTGGCATACTTCACTGCGCGTAAAGCGGCAGGCCAAGGGCGCACATATCTCACTGTTAGATCATTCCGGGAGACTCGCCTGCAGCCTGCCAACCACGCAGAGAGCCAGCATTTGCATTGGACTAATCCGTACATTTGCATCGATATGCGCTCTCGACAAGCCACCTCTGGTGGAATCAAGAAGACAGTATGCGTAGAGTACAGGCACCAAAAAGCTAGTACTGTCACGCGCTCCCACCAATGCGAATGCTAACCGTGATGCCAGTAGATGCGATGCGCGGGTGTCTCAGAGTCGGGGGTTCCCTGTTGGCGATGTCAGCGCCAGAACATACAGTGCATCTATTCAGCTCCGTTCCATCGAGTGCACAAACGAAAGTAAGCCTCGTTCTTCAACCACCGCCGCCCCCCCAATATGCTGTTTGACAAATCTGATTGCCATCAAGACGTATGCAAGAGCTGGAGAAGAGGCCTCGGCCCTACGACGAGAATTGCAAAATGCTACTCCTCCTACTATTGGTGAGCGCTGTACTGTAAGATGTCTGCTATGGCTCGCCCAGCTGATATTCAGAAGTGGCAAGAGCTCAGAACGACGAGCAGACGGAGGCTAGATCGATTGATGGACTCGAGCTTAGCTCTGCTATCATAGATCACTGCTTCGAGATATTCTTCCGGGACTACCACCCGTTGCTTCCACTTCTGGATCCTACAAATACCCCGAATGCTCTCTATGGGAAGTAACAAGTGCTCTTTTGGGTAGTAGTCTCTATCGGCGCCCGAAAGAACTCGGCCCATCCAAATCTGATAACTGCCCTTTCCCCTCGAGTAACTCTGCTTGTTTTGGCTTCGCTGAACACTCGAACTAAACCTCTTGAAGCAATAAAAGCTATGCTGCTCCTTATGGAATGGCCATTTCCGTCAACTTCCTACCAGTATGAGCCCTCATTTGTATTGAGCGGTGCACTTATCCACATGGCAATACAAAAAGGATTGCATGTCCCATGTCTTAGCAAGGAGACCCCAAAATTAGAAGCTCATTCTAGCTTCATTGAGTCTACCGCGGTGGAGAGGGCACGACTTTGGGCTTATGTTGTCATTGTATATTAAAGGTAGGACTTGCATAAAGCTCGAACTCAAGATTTCTGACTTATAATTCTGCAGGTCTTGTTCGGGGTGCGGATACCCCCCTGTATTGTCTGTCGATGCATATACCGAGCAAGAACAGTTCAAGATCATGTTATTTCAACTTCCCGCCGAACTACAACTACAACTACAGCTTACAAATATCGTTGCGCGCGTTCAAAAAACATTCATTCAATTTGGCGCACAGAAACTAGCTGCGCTATCAGAGCAAGGTTTGGATTCGGTTTTGAGAATGGCTGCCAATCAATTTGATAGCTTAGAACTTACAGCCTCCTCAAGTATGTATCATTAATCATGAACCTTATAAGATTAGACTAACAACAGCATAGGTTGGGAAAAGTTTCATGTGGCTATCTGCCGTCTAGAAGTACTTGCCATGCACTTTTTCAGACCATGGGAAAGTATCGATGTACAGACTTGTCAATCGATCTTCGACACCGCCCTTCATGTCTTCGCCTTCATAAGGGAGCAGGAAACGAATTATAAGCTTAGTAAATTTTGTCCGCGCTTCGTCTTCTCCGCACTCAAAATGGGCCAAGCTCTTATGTTTCGGCTACTAAAAGGGCCCTTTGCAAGCTATGTTGACGAAAAGCTTGGGACCGCAAAGTCCCGTGCAATGATCCCCTTTATGAATCCGTTTCTCTTGAAGACGATGACAAAGTTCATAGAGAAGTAACGATCGTGGAACAGATGTGGGATATTGACAACATGTTCAAGGACGCCGACGGAAATTGGAATGTTGCATTGCAAATTAAGCATAGACTTTCTGCGAGTGTGGTACATGAAATAGCTATTCGCTGGAGAGAAAGGCGTCTAGATATACAAAGACCTGGTGGTTTCCGGCAAGGTACCAGTAAGTTTGTTCCTTTTCATCGTTTAGCTAACAACTGATCATCTTCTAAAGCCGCTATCGATTCATTTCAAGATGTTTGCAACAATGAACAAAATAATAGCGTGGACTCCATACGCACGAATGCGTTTACGGATCCATTAAGTGGGCTCTTGAACGAATTTTACTTGGACCTGGACGGGCTTTTCGACTCACAAATTGTTCAATACTAGTCCGTTACAGAAAAGAAGAATATTTGGATCCATAGAATACTCGGAAATAGAGGTACATCAACACTGGCCACACATTATTAGATAGGCAGTATTATAAAAATAGACACAATTGTGTTAGAGCACAACTTTACACCTCATGAACTGATTTGGCCACCAGATATCCACTCCCAACTCAGAGGCAACTTTGAATACCCATTCCGGCTCCTTCAAGAATTGCCTAGCAACCAGTATTACATCTGCCTTCGCATGCTAGGCATCCTTGTCAAACGCCACATCTTTTGTTACCAGACCTTCCGCATTTGAGCCCTTCTCGGGCTGTTGCACGATTTTCTGGGCCTGATCTGCTGTCGTGATATCATGCAAACAGCACCGATCAGCAGCTCCAGGCCCTCAACGTGGATAGTATCTCTGATCCTGCCAGCAATATTCACATAGAAATCTATGACGTTAACGCCATCGAAAAGCTGGCCTGGGTTATTACCATCGCTGCTGATATCCAGCAAATCGACCCCTAGAGCAGGAAGCTCCCTGGCAACCCTGATTGTTGACTCGACATCCCAAGATCCCAGTGTCTTGTCCAGCTCAGTGTCTTCCATAGTATCTGTGGAGGATATGCGAAGGAACAGCGGCATATCGGGCGGGATAGCTTTCCTGACTGCTTGAATGATTTCAAAGAGAAGCCTTGTCCTATTTTCGTAACTACCACCATACTCATCGGTCCTGTGATTGGAGATCGGGGATAGAAATTGGTGTAGAAGATATCCATGTGCCGCGGCATCTCTATTACGCTCACTCCAGCCCTAACACTCCTTTCCGCTGCCTGTGCGAAATCATGTATCACTTCTCCAACCTCTTCACGCGTCAAAGCCTTGGGAGGCCAGAATCTATTCCACTCGGGGTCGAAAGAACCTTTAGGAGGGGTATCCCAGGCTTGGCTCTCCCCACCAGAAGGTCCCTTCACGTTATCCGGCCAGCCGTCAATGTCGACATCAGCTCGCTTTGACTTTCTCCCGAGCACCGTTAAGACCCAAGGCGCAGCTCACCGGTGGACTGGTGCAAACCCCCCTCTTCTCACCTCCTGCCATTCCTCATCTAATCCCGTCTTTTCCACTTCTTTCCCCTCCTCCTCGGTGGCCCCCGGCTCCCTCCCTCACCACGGTCCGCCACCTGTATCCCCCTCTGCTGCCCATCCTGCTACCCGCTCATGACCCTGCTGCTGCCTGCCCAACTAGTCCTCCACATCTCCTGCATGATGGCCGGCCTCAAGCCTGACTATCGTCAGGACGAAGGTCCGCGCCCTCCTCCAGAAACCCCGCTCCCTCTGCGCTGCCATTGTTGCGTCACCACAAAGTGAACCGGCGACCAGTATCCCGCCCACTAGGTTCATGATGGTGACCATTTTCTAGGTCCACTCCCAGAACATTTTTGTTGCTGTTACTGTTACTGTTGCTGTTGTTGTTGTTGTTATTGTTGGTGCTGCTGCTGCTGCTACTGCGGTAGTGTGTTGAGAGGAAAGATAAAAAGAGAGAAGAGAAGAGAAGAAAAAACTGAAGAAAGAACACCTGGTGATGGGGCATGGTTGCCGCGCTAGACAAAGAGCGCTTGAGGAAGGAGCGAGTGGCACCTGCCTAAGGCTGCACGTGCATTCTAGAGGGCATATATAACATACTCACTAAACAGTCAAAGCAATAGTTATGGCCGGATTGAAATGCCCACCTGGCGTCGGCCCAGCAATGATAATGGTGAACATGATTCTAAGTGCAAACGCAAAGCCAATCTGGAAAAAACTACTATACACAGTGACTGGGGGTGCTGCTGTTGCTGAATTAGCATGAAGCTGGCAATAGACGCTAGGCTAGGGAAGCTGTGATAGAACGTGAATCATTCAGACTTGTCCCATTATCTTGCCTGTCTACCTCCACAGTGTGTTCCTTATCACATTGCAGTACAAACGGAGAATGCATACACGTAAAGAACCATGCCAGTTGCCTCGCTGACACATTCACGCAACCATTGTGGCTGACGTCTCTCAAAATCTAGCACCCGCTGGGGCATGGGTTTGTGTTGACCAACGTGGCGTGTTGCATGGCGTTGGAGGACATTGGAAATTCCAATCTCGATGTTGTAGGTTTACAAGCGACTTAATTCAGCGGTATGTTATGACATTGCTTCTTCTTTTAACCAAATAAACAAAACAGGTATGAATAAAAACTAAGGACAAAGGCAATTGAAGGGTGAGGAAATGAAACCAGATGGAAAAAGTTAAGGATACAAGCAGGATGCACCGGCTTCCTTATACCCAGGGAGATACCTAGGTAATTCCAGAAAGCACCAACTGCCAACGAACTACAAGTGATTGAAGTAAATGGGATGTGCACTGACAGGCTGGGTTGCCAAAGTATACCGCATGGAAGGCAGAGCCCAGACCATTTTTATCTAATTTAGCATCCCTTCAGAGCCAGAGAAATAGCGAAAGGCTTAGCCAAGAGAACATTTACCTATATATTTGATCTCAGGAAGCTGGAAATGCCGGGTCCGGCAATATTTTCTTTGTGCAACACTTGTTCAACTCTGCTGTAAATTGAACACTGCCTCCGCGTCGCATAGGGATTGGTTGTGATCTAAGTTTGGCCATGTCACACTTGGAAATGCTCCAGGTTAAGCTGGGCTGTCTGGGAGACGCTGATAGTGATAAGTATCTATAACTTGACAACAACCACCTTGAATAACCCAAATGATAACTTTACATGATGCTGGGGCTTGTTTCTCGAATATACACCAGAAAATAGTCATGCATGATTCAAAGCCGGAACTAGAACTAAACAAATGGCAAGGAAACATTTCCCAATAACAAAGTCAATGACAATGTAACAATAACTGGTCTAATCTAGATTAGCCTCAAGCCACTCCAGATCATTCGAGGCCACCACTGGTGCTCCCGCTGAACCTCGGATGAATGTCCAAACAAGCGGTATGGACCACAGTCGGCAGAGGACAGTACACATGATTATTGGAATTATCAAGAAAAGAATGCTTATTTAGTGTTGTAATTAAGGCCTCGCCATTGTTATTGCCTAGGCAGGCGTGTCATTAGAGTTGGCCATTCCCCACAACGTCAACTCCGCACCCGCCCTATACCTATCTAGGATCTAAATCCGGGGTAACTTAGCTTGGTGGGTCATCAGCCGTCTTATCTTTGGATGTATGTGTTTACATCTCGATATAGATTATGAGATGGAGATCCTGGATATCCACGGTCCATTCACTGAAGCACAAGTAAGTAGATATTAATAGACGAAGAAGAAATACAGGCAAAGAACTAGCTCCCGATAGACACAAAATTATCTTCTAGCTAGTCTACCTCCTTAGATGGTAGTAACTACGCACTATATCAAGCGCAATAATTCAACTCTCTTCAATATGTTCCCCCTGCGCCTTGGCCTCCATAACAGCGTCTTCAGTGGCAGCATCGAGGTCCTCAATTTCGACCACGCGGTCTCCAAACGAGGCCGCGATTTCTTCCAATGTCTTCTTCTTCGTCTCGCTAGATGCATACGTGTTAGCGCTGGCTTATATCCAGTGTCTGCCGGATGGAGAACAAAACATACGGGAAATAAAAATATGCGATAGTGAAGAAGAATAGAGTACATCCTACAAAGACGTAGTAATAATTCTCCTGGATGTGTGCGAAAGCGGTGGGACCGGCTTCAGTGACTGTTGAAAAATCGAGTGGATTTCATGATTAGACAACAATCTAGTTTACTATGCGCTCAAAGGTGGATCTCATACCAGCCACGTTGACAATGAAATGGGATGCAGCAGCGAGTCCCATGACTTTGCTTCGCATATTTATGGGAAGCACTTCGGCGCCGTAGAGCCAGGTTGTGCTATTGAGCATGCCGTCTAAAGGTTGTCAGGTTAGTACGTCTGAACCTAATATGAACATAGAAAATAAGACGTAAAAAAAGAGATTGGCGGATGATTACAATAACAAACGGCAAACAAGAAAATGCCTAGAATGGCAAACCCTTTACCGACTCGGTTGTTGTTATATTGAAATTCCCGCTGCATGACGGCTGTATAGATTTCAATGATGATGATTCCTCCCATACCGGCGAGGATCATTCTATAAGTGTTAGCAATGAAGTATTCGTAAGTAATAGAAAGGATACATGCAGGACTAACTTTCGTCGACCCCATTGATCTGTGAGATACATGGTGGTCAAGGTGTTGACTATGAATGCGATAGTGCCGTAAACTCCTGACAGAGCGAGGATGTTCATGGCACTAACTCCGAGGGAGTCGTAGAGGGTAGCTACGTGCATGTAAGTAATACTTGCAGGAGATAGAGAATAGAGTCACAGTCTTACTTTGGTAATACTTTGACGATCTTGTTAGCAAAATTGCCCATATAAGCAGATCTGAAAATACTCACCTGAATAACATTCACCCCCGTCAAAGCAGTCATAGTCTGCACAGCGACAGAAACCAAAACTCGATGCCGATACAACTTAAAAATCTCTCTGTAAGACGTAAGTTCTCGCTGCATCTCATACTCAATCTGAGCCTTCATCAACGTAAACTCTTCATGGACCACGTGTGAGAGCAAATCCCGTCGAATTTTGATGAATTCTCTTTTGGCCTCCTCAATCTTCCCCTGCCGGATGAGCTGACGCGGCGAATTCGGCATGAAGGTCGCTAAACCGATGAACATGATCACGCCCCATGGGAGTTGGATTCCGAGCGGTAAACGCCATTGTAAGGCTCCGTAGGGTGCCCATGCACATGCGTATCCAACCCAATTGGATGCCATGGTGCCAAATGCGATGCCAACGCCAGAAATGCCGCCGATGAGGCCGCGGTGCTGGGGGGCAGAGATCTCGGAGAGATAGACGGGCACGGTGGCCACCATGCCACTATTTATATTAATACACCCGAATTTGTACATGTACCACATAGTGGATATAGGTGAAAGAAAAAGGGAACATACCCAACAGCAAATCCAGCCACAACACGGCCAGCTAAGAACATGCCAATATTGACCGATGCGGTTTGAATAGTACATCCAATAGTCACCACAGCGCACATCAGTTGCATGAACCGAATACGACCGAGTCGATCGCCAATCGCCATTTGTGTAAGAGCGCCAATTGCCTCGCCGGCAATGTAGACCGATGGCACGGCACCGGTTAATCCTTGGGACGGGTGGCCCATGTACTCTTTCCAGCTTTGATGCGCGATGGCTGGTCTTTTCGTCAGTTCTTGCAACGTTATCGTGAAATATAAGACTGACTTGTAGTGGCGATGCCAGTGTCGAAGCCCTAGGATAAGATCCAGTCAGTGTCCGCCATTGTGAGATTCTGCTTGAAGTCAAGCAGAGAAACATACGAAGAGAAAAGTTCCAATGGCAGCGAACAAGGCAACGCCAAACGTGTACCAAATATGGCCCCCCATGTTGTCGTATGTCTGTTAAGAATTTCTGGGAGTACAATTTCTAGGATGAAACAATTGTAAAGACAAGCAGCAGCCTCCAGCTTTATAGGGCGATCCCGGTACAACCGAAGCAAGGAAGGCTCTATGCAAATCCCGAAACCCTCAAAGCGTGGGGGTTACCCCATACCCCGGAATACGGACGACAAATCACAATTGGTTATCAAGTGGGTATTTGATCGATTTATCAGTCAACCCCGCATTTGACACGAGGGGAAGAAGTAATTGATTGGCATGGGGCTTTTATGCTTTGCATAGAATCCAGATGGGGAAAGTGTGGCGAGCT
The DNA here is from genome assembly GCF_001907595.1 of Talaromyces atroroseus. Classification (NCBI taxonomy): domain Eukaryota; kingdom Fungi; phylum Ascomycota; class Eurotiomycetes; order Eurotiales; family Trichocomaceae; genus Talaromyces; species Talaromyces atroroseus. The sequence continues at coordinate 1,094,841 of NW_017971434.1, forward strand.
GCAATGTGTCTACTATCATCGAATCATCCTATTTGGACAAGAACGACATTTTTCGTCGTTTCAGGAGTGCTTAGTTGGGCAAAATGACGTAGGAACTTTCTGTCACAATGGCTCGTTTTTCACCAGATGAACATGCATTGCTCGCTGAACTGAAGGACACAAATATGACTCAGCCGGAAATGTCACACTATCCTAGAAGTTGAAGCAGTCAAGGAAAGTAGCATGCACTTAGATTTTTTCTAAGAAGACCGAGCGGAGAGAAAAGTACGTAATTCACAGGGGGAAAGTCATGCGAAGTGATGAGTGAAGCGGTTTAGAAAGTGGCCAATGAAAAAGACCAAGAATATTGAAAAGCTGTTCTACAGAGCGAGAATGGAAAATGGCGATTCCAAATTATGCCGAACAAAAAGCAAAGGACGCTCGTTCATATGATGATTGTTTTAAGTTAGCTCAGCTCATAGTTCTAATCCTGATTCATCGTAAATAGAAACCTGGTAGTTGGGTGGGTGCGAACATCTCAAATTGGCCCCCGTTATACACAGCACCAGTTTCTGGATGATACATTCTGCTCAGCCAGTCTGCAAATGAGCGGCAATGACGAACCAATTCAGGGTTGATGTTTCCATATGATATTGCACGAAATGTGGGAGAAATTTGTGATCCGATGAAGCCAATATAGCTAGACACATGAACCTCAATGAACCCATCAGGGTTAATTGTGGCCGAGTATCTTGTCTGACAAGGAGTGCATCTATAATAACTTTTTGTTTCTATACATCGAAGAAGCTTCTTTGCCGAAGACTTAACTTGGTGGTGTGGACACATCGGAATCACTGCATTCTTGCACAGAGTATGGAAGCCATCTAAACCGAAATCTGAGAGCCTCCCAAGGTAGAACCGGGATGAGATACACTTGGTCTCGAGATTTAACTCTATATTTTCTGAAAAGCAGCGACCGGCAGGGATTCTAATAGACTGCCCAGCGTTGCCTTCGCAGAATATCTTTGCAAGCTGTAGGGTCCGAAGCTCAGCAAATGACATTTCATAGCACATGCCAACCCATATTCTTCTGCATGTCCATCTGCAGCTTCGGGTAATAGCATATGAGCAGTTTACCCTCTGCTCTTCAATTGAGAGCCTTAAATTGACGCGTTTCTGTGGGTATCTAAAGCATACTTTTCTATGAGTTCTCATACACGCCCAGCAACAGAGAGACTCGTCGCCCATCCCATAACGTTTATCAAATTCCATCAGTCGGAGGATATAAAACCTGATTTCAGCAAGGTCATGCCTATAAGGCTGATTTAAGCGTGGTTGACAAATCAGTCTTCGGACCTTGACAAAGGTTGGAATATCAGTTCTGGCATGCCAGAAGCGAGCGCAGCATATCATTAAACAGAAAATCTCTGCGGTAGGAAGGAATTCGCAGATCTTCCAGATCAACTCAGCAGGAAGGCAATAGAGAGATGCTGGATTTCGCGCATTGACAGTGTCCGCTCGTACTAACTTCGCAATAAGAGTTAACGTCTGAGAGTGCTGTCTCCTGTAATAATCGATCAGAGGCATGTTGTAGGGCAAGTATAGCAGTGAGGGCTCGCGCACACGCACACACACACACACACACACACACACACACACACACACACACACACACACACACACACACACACACACACACACACACACACACACAGAGAGA